>NC_055966.1:35672146-35784646 GCF_018492685.1 Alosa sapidissima
ACCGGTCGGTCTCTCTCTCTCTCCTCCCCCGTGTTACCCCCTCTCGCTCCTGCGCGAGATCGCCGCGTGCCTGCGTCCCGTTTCTATGACAACAACATCACTCTGCCGGAGCAGCACGCCCTATGCTGCCAGCCAGCACATTCTATCGACCTTAATTACAGTTGGTAGTGGTTGCTGTTTGTCTTAATTTGTCGAGTCTACAATTTTGTCTGAAAATACATGGCTACTGCAGTAGCCTAAAATAAAATGCAAATAGCCTACTGAATGCAGCTTAAATGCTCTAAACATCAGGCTGAATAAAACGTGTCAGTTTGACTCTTTCTCTCCTATACATGGAAGCATCGAATAATGTGATTTTTCGGATGGGCTAGGCCATTTTGGTTTAGGCTACCCTGCGATATCAGCGTTTATGGGCCTTCACCAGCAGGCTAACCCTCTGCCGAGTCACAAATGGGCGAATCCCACATGCTGATAGGCTACGCACTCTGTAAAACTCGTAGGCCTATGTGTGTTTTTTCGTGTTTCATTATACTCAATTAGGCTACATAATTTGCAATAATATAGGATAGACTATTTTAATTGTATGTAGACCTAACTGTGTATGCCTACACACTTGGATGTTCCTGCAAAACACAACATTACCACATTTCCTAACGAGCAATAGGCCTCTATATGTAGAATAGATCTATATGGGCAAAAGACAATTATAACCAAAGACCTAGGCTACTGGAGTGGTTTAAAACACTATTGATAGTTGTTTATTTAGCTGCACACTGCAACTTCTATACTCAGCAGAATAATAAGCAACACATTAGAGGCTAATGATACCTAACAACAAGTGATCGGAATATGTAGGTCAAGTATGATCACACTTACGCTGACGCGAACCAGAGCATCCATGAGGGAGGTAAATGTGTGGAGTTCCTGATCTGCCATTGCTGGATCCAACCGTTTCTTTTAAGGATTTATTACAAAACAATACACAATGCAGGTGACAAGCCTAGCGACTGATACATAGGCCTATATTTAATCTATTTTTTCCGTAGAAAATAAATGGCGTAGAAATAATCAAGGTACGCTATGCGCGCATCACACCTGTACTGTCGCTCGTTAGCGCGTGCCATTACTTACAATGCAAGAGGGTTACTAGAGGGGAAAACACGGCAAAACACGGTCTTGTTCGCCCTCTAAAATGTTCAGCCGTATCCGTTATATGACAGCATGATGCTCCTTGAATGGATCCATCTTCAATGGCTAATGTGAGCAAACGGGCTCGGTCCCCCGACTCGTCTTATACAGAATTCAATAAACCAGTCATGGAGAGCATGCGCGAAAGAACCTGCAGAGAGAAATGGATCCAAGTTCGCATGGTTCGTGAATGCAAGGCTGGTTTATCTGCGCTTTATAAACTATTGCACATTCGTAATTTAGCCTATCAATAATCATATGCTGCAGATTATGCATGCACATCCAACAATTCATTGCATATCCCTGCAGCCCCTCTAGCCAATAAACCCCATCAATTTGAAGCTGTAGACTACACAAAGGAGACTGTCAGGTTAGAACCTCTTCACCTTAAACACCAGGTGGCGGTAGTGGCTTTTAGCGCTATTGCTACTGCCACTGACGACTACTTTGCGTTGGTGTTCACCACATCATCGCTTGACGGAACCTTTCCTGGTTGGAGCTCCATTAGAATCATTTTCATTTTCCTTTACGCGAATTATGGGTACGTACATTTGTGCATTTGGGGTATATAGATAAGGGTTCAGTAATTAGTTATTGGTTATGCTATTTGGCAGGATGCTTGATATCGGTTGAGTCCTTGATGTAACTTACAATCAACTAACGTTAGTTAGCAATCCAAGCTAACTTCATTTGACTGGAAAGGCTTGTTTTCTGTCATTTGTACTTATGCCAGTTTTTGGCATACCCAACTGGCATAAGTACAGTTTTCTCCTGGTTTCTTATGTTAGTATACGATAAACAGGCACGTTCGTTAAGTAATCATTGACGTTAGTTTGCACTGCGAACTGCAAAGCAATAGCTTGCACTTCAAGGAACATATCGTTATAATTAGAAGTATGTCAGAGATTGTCTGCGTTCATTCTGTCCCAATTGCATACAGTGTTGATAAAGACTACTGTTTGCCCACAGGAACACTATAGAGACACCCTTGAGCGCAGTAGAGATTATTTTATTAGCTAAAGGTAACCTACTAGGTCTTGTCACTGTTGTATCTTTCGGGACATGTTTCTAGACGGATTTTTTGGAAGTCGGACACTGACGTGTCCCTAACATCCTCAAGCCGAAAGAAGCGAAATTAGTCAAATACGCCAGTAGAGGGCAACTCGTGTATCCTGTGTGTTAGTGGCTACATTCTATTTCTCTGTTTGACTCGCATTCCCTATGCTGTGTTGTAGCAGTAAATACAGGCACATCCCTGGTGCTGTCCAGCCTGCTGTCGGTGCTGGTATTCGCCGGTATGCAAATGTTCAGTCGTCAGCTGAGCTCCACGGAGTGGCTGACCATCCTCGGCGGGTTCCTGGGCTCTGTGCTTTTTGTCTGCTCTCTTACTGTATCCTTCAAACACAATCCTGACCAATGGCCTTTCTTTAGTGTGGGGACAGAAATCTCAATCTTTTTTTATTTCATCAGTGTTGGAGCCAGACTGTGTTGTTATTTATGATACGAATATGACATATATTTTTGTTGGCATAAAACTATGAATAGATTATGAATGGTGCGTAAATTTCTGTCAGGGAGTATTTCCTCTTAACGTTTAATGCAGGCTTTCAATAACCTGGAGAACCTGGTCTTCGGAAAGGGCTTCCAGGCCAAGATCTTCCCAGAAAGTGAGTGTGGGCCAACTCTTGGGGGTTTTTGGGGTTCTTTTCTGTTCTCTTTTGCTGACCTTTCTGTCTCTTGATCCCACAGTTACTGTGTGCCTGTCGCTGGCTCTGTTTGCGTCTGCGCTGGTGCATCGGGTCTGTGTGACCACGTGGTGAGTGAGGTTCTCTACAGATGCCTCCTGCACTTGCAGGCGGGCTACCCCTGGCATGCCATTCCAGTGTTCTGCTCGTGGAGCATATGCTGCAGTGCAAACAATTAGCTTACATACTAACCTGTGGAGCTGCCTACACCAGACATGATAGTGGCGCGTACATTTGAAAAAATTAGACCAGCCTAAAACTATTTTTACGCCCCTCCGTAAACGGAAGGCTTCAATTATGCTGGTTGTCCTGGTGAAGCCTGCCTGTCAGTCTGGCTTATGTCATCTGTGTTATACTGACTCTTATCAGGGCAGCCATTGGTTGTGTGCAAAAGTGGTGCCAACTGTCCTCTTCTGTCTGTCATTGAATAAAGCCCGCCCCATGCCGGATAAGTGGTTACGATTAGTTCCTGGGATTCCGGTGATTTTAGAAATCACAGGCACGTTCATGTGGACGCTTCTATTCCGATTAGAAACTGAATAACGGCTCAATCGGAATAAAAATGATCATATAAACACCTCAATCGGAATAAAAATGATCATATAAACACCTCAATTGGAATGAAAATTCCTAATCAGATCAGAATTTTAATCGGAATGAAAGAGATGGTGAAGTCTGTTCCTGTTCCGATTGAACAGCGTGTATATGGTCATTCGGATTGACCGCTGCACTTTCTCAATGAAAAGTAGGCAATAACAGCTATTCTGATCAAAGATTCTAAAGCGCTTGAGAGCACCTGATCAGATTAAAACACACCCCATGTAAACAGACAACACAATTATTTCAATCGGAATAGTTTAATCGTAATGACAAAAAAAGCTGTCCATGTAAATGTGGCTACTGAGAGAGTCGCCAGATGGATCTGCCAGAGCAAACTCAAATGCACCATCATCCTCAGGCTATGCTACACCAGCTTTTGTGAAACCTATCCCTTATCTTCACAGTCTGCATCACATCCCCTGTAGTGACACCAGTTTGTCATATGAGGAGATGGCGGCTGAAACACTTCCCACTCTTCAACCTAATGTAGCACTGGCAGTGATCGAGTCTGACGAGTCGAACGAGGGTTTCTGTTTGGTTATGCACATTCCTTTCTGCAGCTGAAGGAGAGTGATGCTCACTGCCTTGCCTGATTTCACCATGTCTGAGTGTTCTGTGGAGCAGGCCTAATGCGTGTTGTTGGATCATTAGTGTTGATTGATCTATACACTGGCACTTACTGCGAACATTTATTTTTTTTTTCTCTCTCTCCACTATTTCCCTCTTCAGCCTGATCTTCTCTCTCTTCTCACTGTACTACATCAACAAAGTCTCAGCCGCTCTCTACCAGGCTGCCGTTCCCACGACAACGCCCGCCAAAATCACCGGCAGCAAGGGCAAGAGGAAGAATTAAAGCACTGATGTTGTCATCAATTGGTTATCCAATCAGCATTCAGACCCAGCCGAGGAAAGATGACCGACGAAGACTCCCCACCTCTCCACCTCAGAGCAGTGGCTGAGTGTCACATTCAGCCGAAGTCCTAAGTGATTACTACATTCCAGTGCTCAGAGACATCTGAAAACGGCTACAAGGTCTCCTTGAATATGTTGCTGAGATTTGTGGGTTTATGTTTGGTTATGATCATTTTTTGTTTACTCATGAAGCAGATTTCTAATTAAAACACTGAAAGTGGCATTGGATTGTTTTCATCTTTAACAGATTGTGGAAATCCATGTGAGCTCCATTTTTATAGACATGAGCTACTTACTCACTTTACACATTATTATAGATATAAGCTACTTACTCACTTTACAGTGCACTACAGTATATAGTGAATAATCCATGTGAGCTCCATTATTATAGACATAAGCTACTTACTCACTTTACAGTGTACTACAGTATATAGTGAATAGCCACTAGTTAAACAGTATTTATTGCAACACAAAGTGAATTAGTGGGTATTTTGAATGCAGCTTAAAGTCTTTGTAACTGAAAAACTAACTTTAGGCTGCTTATACTACTAGAGGTATTCAGAAGCTCTCATTGCTTCCCTTGCTCATTCTTAGTTGTCCTTTCATTTCTTTTACGAGTACAATAGTGGGTTTGAGTCTCCCTTCACCGGTCCATACAGCCGATGGGCTCTAGTGTCATGAGACCAGCATCCTTGGTAACCGCTTCTGTCTGCCCTCTCTGAGCCGTTCACAATGGCCGAAGCGTGCAACTTAATTACCCCCCAACTTACACTGGACGTTAATGAGGAACAAAGAACGTCAGGGAAACGACAGCATTTGCTAGATTACACACAGGAAACAAATGTCTTAAATTGAATATGAACACCGATGGTAAGATCATGTGTCAACTCTTTGCAGGCAAGGTGAGTTGAGGTGGAGGACAGTACAGTACTCAGATATGGATGATCAGTGTCCAGCGAATAGTTTTTTACGCAAATCTTGGTTTTGTTATACAGTATAGTACACCTATGGTCCCTAAAGACATCTACAGGAGCCTTGAACTAGGAAATAAACTGATCTCACACCTAATGCATAACGTCACTAGTAGTATTTCATACTGAGGAAGATGTATAAGTATAAATACACTTTTGACCCTGTGAGGGAAATTCGGTCTCTGCATTTATCCCAATCCGTGAATTAGTGAAACACACTCAGCACACAGTGCAGTGAGCTGCCTGCAACAACAGCGGCGCTCTGGGAGCAGTGAGGGGTTAGGTGCCTTGCTCAAGGGCACTTCAGCCGTTCCTACTTACAAGTCTGTCTAATATTCTGTCATATATCTTACAGGTGGAGCTCCACCTCTACAAACATTTTGCATCTTGCAGGTGCTTTAACATAATTACAAGGGGAATTACCAATATTCCTAATATAATGTGTGGTTGAATAATGCGTGGCTCCAAAGAATCCACCAAGGGCATCCCTGCAGTGTACATGAATGAACACGTACATGCCCCAACAGGCAGACTGTGTGTGTAAGTGTGTAAGAATGCAAGCAACCACTGACCAAACCTACAATAACCTCATAAAGAACACACAGCAGGAAAACCCACTCTGGTCACTATGGCAATGGGTGCCACACCCTGTGAAAAGTGAAGGTTGAGCTGGGCTTACCTAATCCACCACCTACTCACTCCGATACATGATAAGCACACACCTCCCTCTTGAAAACATTCCAGTGTCCCTATGACAGACCTCCTGACTGACATAAAGACACTGCAATTAAAGAACATAAAATAACACTTTCAAACTATGGAGATCAGATCATCTCTGAGCAATGAGGTTACCACGAATGATTAAAACACTAGAATGCACTGGGGGAAAAACATATAAAACATTTAACATGATAACATTCTTTCCTGATTTTTCCTCTCATTTTGTTTTCTCTGGCGCACACACACGCGCACGTTAGTTGTCGGTTTTAGACCTATGAGTCACTGAGTTGGGAAATGCTTTGGTTAGTGCTGAAGAGGCTGATAGGAATAATGTTGAACTAATGTCGAACTTGTTGCGTTCACTGTGAGATTTTTGTACACCAACAGTTCTTTCTGCTGCAAAATATGTTTCAGCTCTCCGCAGACTAAAAGAAAGTTGGCCTACACGAACTTATTATTTAGATGGGCATGTGTCATGGTGTTTATGAAAATTTCACAGCATCCGCACAAGGGAATGACGCGCGGGAGGGGAAGGCAGGCATGGGCGGTGTCTACATATAAATTCTTGACCCAACTATTTGCACAGCTCCTCCTGCGAAGCACACTTCTGTACCTCGGACTGCTATTTCCTTGGCCTTAGAGCGGTACGTAATCCTTTAACCACACTGGAATTTTCACTTTTACAACGTTGGTCAACACAAATAACAGTAGTCTATTTTGTCTTGATGGAGTAGATATTTAGTCGTTGCTATATGTCACCTGGTTGCTACTACATTATCGCGTTCACTTTCGAAAGTAGACTTCTCGACTAGCCTCTCAACTTATTTTATTAAACAGGATTCAGGCAGAGTGTAACGTAGCCTAACAAAATAAAGGTAATTTTGATTCAGTCAATCGACTTTCACTTTGTCACATAGGCCTTTTTCTAAAGACGTAGTCTATTTAGTTGGACATTTCTGTTGCTCTTTTTCGGAAGTAGGCTTGTACGCATAGTGGTATACCATTCAGGTAGGCCTATAACATTCAGGGAACGTTCGGGAACCAAAAACTAAGGTTCCCAGAATTGTTAGCTGGGTAAAATGAACTGTCTGTTGAAAATTTGATTTCTCTCTCTTGCTCTCTCTCTCTCTGTTTCTCTGTCTGTATGTATGCCTGAGTATCTCTATTTTATTTTATTTGTCTATCTCTCTTTGTCTATCTCTATTTATACTGGGCCCTAGAATAATCGGTCACCGCCCCAGGTTCTTTCTGAAAGGCAGAAGAATGCGCGATTGCCTAAGAACTTGTTTCAAAGCCAAAATCAACCGACACCACTTCCACTCCACTGATCAGCATTGTCTGTGTCTGTCTTTGCAAAGTTGTAGTTTCTACAAGTGAAAAACTCTGTATCTCCCCCCCCCCCCCCCCCTCTCTCTAGCAATCATGCCGTCTGATTTGGAAACATCGATGGAGACTTTGATCATAGTGTTCCACAAGTACGCCTCAAGGGAGGGCGACAGCGGGACACTCAGTCGCAAGGAACTGAGAACATTGATGGAAGCAGAGTTGGCCGGATTCCTAAGGGTACCACTGTCTACACGCTAGCACCAACCCCATATACACATGCTAATTCTCTTTCTTAAATCTGTGTCTGTGATGCCTTGTCTGTCTAACATCAATGAATTGCACATGCTATTATCTGTGTTTTGAACATCCTCCCTCTTCTCCTACCCCTGTAGTCGCAGAAAGATCCAGACGCTGTGGACCGCATCATGAAGGATCTTGACACCAATGGGGATGGGGAGGTGAACTTTGAGGAGTTTGTGTCTCTGGTCGTTGGCCTTTCCATCGCTTGTGAGCAGTGCTTCCAGCTGCACATGAAGAAGGGAAAGAAGTGAGGTAGCCTAGTGTGCGGAGTGGGCTACAGAGAAGGGTCGAGAAGAGTGTGCCTTTTGTACCAAGTATTCTTTTGTTATGTGAGTTTCAATAAAACACTGGCTTTTTTGAATGATTGTCCGTATACATGTTTCAGCAGAGTAAAGTGTGTGTGTGTCAGGATTGTGCACAATTCGAATTGCAATAATGCTTCCTGTTTGCTAGCTCAATTAAAAATAAATTAAATTGGAATTTAAGAGCCAGTTTCAATTAAATTCTGGAATTTTGCACAAGCTTGGTGTGTGTGTGTGCATGTGTATTTTGAAGAGATTTGGATGATTTCAGGAAGTCGTTTAATTAGACCATACTTACAAAGCTATCCATATACGGCATCGACAAAAGTGAACATAAAAATGACATCACGTCTCAATTATTAGGATGTTCTTCAGCCATTTGGATTGAATGGAAGTGGTTTTCTCTTGTCCCGTGACACTGAGGCAGCGCCAGAGATATTTCTGCAGGTGCTATGGGGGAGCTCGGCTTCGAAGGTGCTATATGAGGGTCATATGGTTCTCTACTACAACAACCCCCCCCCCCCCCCCCCATCTTCTTAAAAGTGATTGTCATCTGTTTACATGTTAGCTCTCTCCATGGAAAGCGTTATAGGCTACAAATCGACTGTATATTATTCGGCTACCTCCGACGCCGACAGACATTGCCTATAGGCCTACTTGCAATAGGCTCACTGCTTGACGCTACCCCACTGGGAGAAATATCGCCCCTTAACATCGAGAACCTTTCAGAAATTATGGGTTAGCAAAAACATAGTTTTGGTGGACGGAGATGCAGATCATCACCCCCTCATTCAGTTGTTTGCGCAACAGCCCATGTTCTGCCATTACTCCAGCGAGAGTGAAATACATGTTTAAAAGTGGTGCCATCACCATCGGCTATTTGCTACGACATTTACATCTGTCACAAGTCGTGACTTATAGCCATTAAACTTTTAATTCGCAACAGCCTAATTTCGAATAGACTAAATGTATGAAACATTATAAAGCTTTTAAAACATCTAATACCCCTAGTAGCCAGTTTGATATAAAATTGACATTTACATTTATGGAAAGTTACAGGTAATAGCCTATTCTGTTTTTGTTAAGTAGCCTACGTTGCCTATATTTTTAAATTATAAACCATTAGGCCTATTTTCTTGGGGGTGCTATCGCCCTCCTGGCGGTACC
Organism: Alosa sapidissima; assembly: GCF_018492685.1. NCBI lineage: Eukaryota > Metazoa > Chordata > Actinopteri > Clupeiformes > Clupeidae > Alosa > Alosa sapidissima. The sequence continues at coordinate 35,681,378 of NC_055966.1, forward strand.
CGGACATATATGATCTGGGAAGAACCATCACAGAATCCTTGATTCTGCTGCGTTTCAACCCTACTGTATCTGGTGAAATTTCACCAATAAGACTCTGATACCATCCTAGCAACATTCTGGATAACATCCCCTAGTTGCTAGGATCTGGGTCTGTCTGTCTGTCTGTCATTGAATAAAGCCCGCCCCATGCCGGATAAGTGGTTACGATTAGTTCCTGGGATTCCGGTGATTTTAGAAATCACAGGCACGTTCATGTGGACGCTTCTATTCCGATTAGAAACTGAATAACGGCTCAATCGGAATAAAAATGATCATATAAACACCTCAATCGGAATAAAAATGATCATATAAACACCTCAATTGGAATGAAAATTCCTAATCAGATCAGAATTTTAATCGGAATGAAAGAGATGGTGAAGTCTGTTCCTGTTCCGATTGAACAGCGTGTATATGGTCATTCGGATTGACCGCTGCACTTTCTCAATGAAAAGTAGGCAATAACAGCTATTCTGATCAAAGATTCTAAAGCGCTTGAGAGCACCTGATCAGATTAAAACACACCCCATGTAAACAGACAACACAATTATTTCAATCGGAATAGTTTAATCGTAATGACAAAAAAAGCTGTCCATGTAAATGTGGCTACTGAGAGAGTCGCCAGATGGATCTGCCAGAGCAAACTCAAATGCACCATCATCCTCAGGCTATGCTACACCAGCTTTTGTGAAACCTATCCCTTATCTTCACAGTCTGCATCACATCCCCTGTAGTGACACCAGTTTGTCATATGAGGAGATGGCGGCTGAAACACTTCCCACTCTTCAACCTAATGTAGCACTGGCAGTGATCGAGTCTGACGAGTCGAACGAGGGTTTCTGTTTGGTTATGCACATTCCTTTCTGCAGCTGAAGGAGAGTGATGCTCACTGCCTTGCCTGATTTCACCATGTCTGAGTGTTCTGTGGAGCAGGCCTAATGCGTGTTGTTGGATCATTAGTGTTGATTGATCTATACACTGGCACTTACTGCGAACATTTATTTTTTTTTTCTCTCTCTCCACTATTTCCCTCTTCAGCCTGATCTTCTCTCTCTTCTCACTGTACTACATCAACAAAGTCTCAGCCGCTCTCTACCAGGCTGCCGTTCCCACGACAACGCCCGCCAAAATCACCGGCAGCAAGGGCAAGAGGAAGAATTAAAGCACTGATGTTGTCATCAATTGGTTATCCAATCAGCATTCAGACCCAGCCGAGGAAAGATGACCGACGAAGACTCCCCACCTCTCCACCTCAGAGCAGTGGCTGAGTGTCACATTCAGCCGAAGTCCTAAGTGATTACTACATTCCAGTGCTCAGAGACATCTGAAAACGGCTACAAGGTCTCCTTGAATATGTTGCTGAGATTTGTGGGTTTATGTTTGGTTATGATCATTTTTTGTTTACTCATGAAGCAGATTTCTAATTAAAACACTGAAAGTGGCATTGGATTGTTTTCATCTTTAACAGATTGTGGAAATCCATGTGAGCTCCATTTTTATAGACATGAGCTACTTACTCACTTTACACATTATTATAGATATAAGCTACTTACTCACTTTACAGTGCACTACAGTATATAGTGAATAATCCATGTGAGCTCCATTATTATAGACATAAGCTACTTACTCACTTTACAGTGTACTACAGTATATAGTGAATAGCCACTAGTTAAACAGTATTTATTGCAACACAAAGTGAATTAGTGGGTATTTTGAATGCAGCTTAAAGTCTTTGTAACTGAAAAACTAACTTTAGGCTGCTTATACTACTAGAGGTATTCAGAAGCTCTCATTGCTTCCCTTGCTCATTCTTAGTTGTCCTTTCATTTCTTTTACGAGTACAATAGTGGGTTTGAGTCTCCCTTCACCGGTCCATACAGCCGATGGGCTCTAGTGTCATGAGACCAGCATCCTTGGTAACCGCTTCTGTCTGCCCTCTCTGAGCCGTTCACAATGGCCGAAGCGTGCAACTTAATTACCCCCCAACTTACACTGGACGTTAATGAGGAACAAAGAACGTCAGGGAAACGACAGCATTTGCTAGATTACACACAGGAAACAAATGTCTTAAATTGAATATGAACACCGATGGTAAGATCATGTGTCAACTCTTTGCAGGCAAGGTGAGTTGAGGTGGAGGACAGTACAGTACTCAGATATGGATGATCAGTGTCCAGCGAATAGTTTTTTACGCAAATCTTGGTTTTGTTATACAGTATAGTACACCTATGGTCCCTAAAGACATCTACAGGAGCCTTGAACTAGGAAATAAACTGATCTCACACCTAATGCATAACGTCACTAGTAGTATTTCATACTGAGGAAGATGTATAAGTATAAATACACTTTTGACCCTGTGAGGGAAATTCGGTCTCTGCATTTATCCCAATCCGTGAATTAGTGAAACACACTCAGCACACAGTGCAGTGAGCTGCCTGCAACAACAGCGGCGCTCTGGGAGCAGTGAGGGGTTAGGTGCCTTGCTCAAGGGCACTTCAGCCGTTCCTACTTACAAGTCTGTCTAATATTCTGTCATATATCTTACAGGTGGAGCTCCACCTCTACAAACATTTTGCATCTTGCAGGTGCTTTAACATAATTACAAGGGGAATTACCAATATTCCTAATATAATGTGTGGTTGAATAATGCGTGGCTCCAAAGAATCCACCAAGGGCATCCCTGCAGTGTACATGAATGAACACGTACATGCCCCAACAGGCAGACTGTGTGTGTAAGTGTGTAAGAATGCAAGCAACCACTGACCAAACCTACAATAACCTCATAAAGAACACACAGCAGGAAAACCCACTCTGGTCACTATGGCAATGGGTGCCACACCCTGTGAAAAGTGAAGGTTGAGCTGGGCTTACCTAATCCACCACCTACTCACTCCGATACATGATAAGCACACACCTCCCTCTTGAAAACATTCCAGTGTCCCTATGACAGACCTCCTGACTGACATAAAGACACTGCAATTAAAGAACATAAAATAACACTTTCAAACTATGGAGATCAGATCATCTCTGAGCAATGAGGTTACCACGAATGATTAAAACACTAGAATGCACTGGGGGAAAAACATATAAAACATTTAACATGATAACATTCTTTCCTGATTTTTCCTCTCATTTTGTTTTCTCTGGCGCACACACACGCGCACGTTAGTTGTCGGTTTTAGACCTATGAGTCACTGAGTTGGGAAATGCTTTGGTTAGTGCTGAAGAGGCTGATAGGAATAATGTTGAACTAATGTCGAACTTGTTGCGTTCACTGTGAGATTTTTGTACACCAACAGTTCTTTCTGCTGCAAAATATGTTTCAGCTCTCCGCAGACTAAAAGAAAGTTGGCCTACACGAACTTATTATTTAGATGGGCATGTGTCATGGTGTTTATGAAAATTTCACAGCATCCGCACAAGGGAATGACGCGCGGGAGGGGAAGGCAGGCATGGGCGGTGTCTACATATAAATTCTTGACCCAACTATTTGCACAGCTCCTCCTGCGAAGCACACTTCTGTACCTCGGACTGCTATTTCCTTGGCCTTAGAGCGGTACGTAATCCTTTAACCACACTGGAATTTTCACTTTTACAACGTTGGTCAACACAAATAACAGTAGTCTATTTTGTCTTGATGGAGTAGATATTTAGTCGTTGCTATATGTCACCTGGTTGCTACTACATTATCGCGTTCACTTTCGAAAGTAGACTTCTCGACTAGCCTCTCAACTTATTTTATTAAACAGGATTCAGGCAGAGTGTAACGTAGCCTAACAAAATAAAGGTAATTTTGATTCAGTCAATCGACTTTCACTTTGTCACATAGGCCTTTTTCTAAAGACGTAGTCTATTTAGTTGGACATTTCTGTTGCTCTTTTTCGGAAGTAGGCTTGTACGCATAGTGGTATACCATTCAGGTAGGCCTATAACATTCAGGGAACGTTCGGGAACCAAAAACTAAGGTTCCCAGAATTGTTAGCTGGGTAAAATGAACTGTCTGTTGAAAATTTGATTTCTCTCTCTTGCTCTCTCTCTCTCTGTTTCTCTGTCTGTATGTATGCCTGAGTATCTCTATTTTATTTTATTTGTCTATCTCTCTTTGTCTATCTCTATTTATACTGGGCCCTAGAATAATCGGTCACCGCCCCAGGTTCTTTCTGAAAGGCAGAAGAATGCGCGATTGCCTAAGAACTTGTTTCAAAGCCAAAATCAACCGACACCACTTCCACTCCACTGATCAGCATTGTCTGTGTCTGTCTTTGCAAAGTTGTAGTTTCTACAAGTGAAAAACTCTGTATCTCCCCCCCCCCCCCCCTCTCTCTAGCAATCATGCCGTCTGATTTGGAAACATCGATGGAGACTTTGATCATAGTGTTCCACAAGTACGCCTCAAGGGAGGGCGACAGCGGGACACTCAGTCGCAAGGAACTGAGAACATTGATGGAAGCAGAGTTGGCCGGATTCCTAAGGGTACCACTGTCTACACGCTAGCACCAACCCCATATACACATGCTAATTCTCTTTCTTAAATCTGTGTCTGTGATGCCTTGTCTGTCTAACATCAATGAATTGCACATGCTATTATCTGTGTTTTGAACATCCTCCCTCTTCTCCTACCCCTGTAGTCGCAGAAAGATCCAGACGCTGTGGACCGCATCATGAAGGATCTTGACACCAATGGGGATGGGGAGGTGAACTTTGAGGAGTTTGTGTCTCTGGTCGTTGGCCTTTCCATCGCTTGTGAGCAGTGCTTCCAGCTGCACATGAAGAAGGGAAAGAAGTGAGGTAGCCTAGTGTGCGGAGTGGGCTACAGAGAAGGGTCGAGAAGAGTGTGCCTTTTGTACCAAGTATTCTTTTGTTATGTGAGTTTCAATAAAACACTGGCTTTTTTGAATGATTGTCCGTATACATGTTTCAGCAGAGTAAAGTGTGTGTGTGTCAGGATTGTGCACAATTCGAATTGCAATAATGCTTCCTGTTTGCTAGCTCAATTAAAAATAAATTAAATTGGAATTTAAGAGCCAGTTTCAATTAAATTCTGGAATTTTGCACAAGCTTGGTGTGTGTGTGTGCATGTGTATTTTGAAGAGATTTGGATGATTTCAGGAAGTCGTTTAATTAGACCATACTTACAAAGCTATCCATATACGGCATCGACAAAAGTGAACATAAAAATGACATCACGTCTCAATTATTAGGATGTTCTTCAGCCATTTGGATTGAATGGAAGTGGTTTTCTCTTGTCCCGTGACACTGAGGCAGCGCCAGAGATATTTCTGCAGGTGCTATGGGGGAGCTCGGCTTCGAAGGTGCTATATGAGGGTCATATGGTTCTCTACTACAACAACCCCCCCCCCCCCCCCCCATCTTCTTAAAAGTGATTGTCATCTGTTTACATGTTAGCTCTCTCCATGGAAAGCGTTATAGGCTACAAATCGACTGTATATTATTCGGCTACCTCCGACGCCGACAGACATTGCCTATAGGCCTACTTGCAATAGGCTCACTGCTTGACGCTACCCCACTGGGAGAAATATCGCCCCTTAACATCGAGAACCTTTCAGAAATTATGGGTTAGCAAAAACATAGTTTTGGTGGACGGAGATGCAGATCATCACCCCCTCATTCAGTTGTTTGCGCAACAGCCCATGTTCTGCCATTACTCCAGCGAGAGTGAAATACATGTTTAAAAGTGGTGCCATCACCATCGGCTATTTGCTACGACATTTACATCTGTCACAAGTCGTGACTTATAGCCATTAAACTTTTAATTCGCAACAGCCTAATTTCGAATAGACTAAATGTATGAAACATTATAAAGCTTTTAAAACATCTAATACCCCTAGTAGCCAGTTTGATATAAAATTGACATTTACATTTATGGAAAGTTACAGGTAATAGCCTATTCTGTTTTTGTTAAGTAGCCTACGTTGCCTATATTTTTAAATTATAAACCATTAGGCCTATTTTCTTGGGGGTGCTATCGCCCTCCTGGCGGTACCCGGACATATATGATCTGGGAAGAACCATCACAGAATCCTTGATTCTGCTGCGTTTCAACCCTACTGTATCTGGTGAAATTTCACCAATAAGACTCTGATACCATCCTAGCAACATTCTGGATAACATCCCCTAGTTGCTAGGATACCATCTCCTAGTTGCTAGGATGGTATCAGAGTGTTAAGTTGGTGAAATTTAACCATGTGATGAGTTTTCCCAGATCCCGTCACATACCATAATCATTGGATGGTTCTGAAATTACTTTAAAGGAAAATTCCGGTTTTTAGCACTTTAAGGCCCTTTTCTGGTTTGTTTTGGATGAACTAGAGTGGTGGACACCGAAATCTTGACGATTGGTCCTGTCTCGACTTTTCTGACTCGTTTTGAATCGCCTTTGACTGCTCAGGGTGGCTGCCAATGGGCATACTGTAGGCTACTCAAACATGTCCTAAAACAACCCTTAACGTTTTCAAAACTGTGCAACTCATTAGTGGTGTTCGTTGTTTATTAAAATAAAATATATCGGCGCAATGTATGATTTCCAGCCGTCTTAGCTATTGTTGAACTATTTTTTCAGACACCTCACAACCGCTATAAACTGCACGTTGATATTACTGCACCACCGTCTATGCTTCAGGTTCAAATATTGAGCGGAAGTTTATTTCTGTCTTTCAACTGAAATCAATGGGATTTTACAAAATGCCAAATAAAACACGAAAGAAACTGTATTTCGCTACGCTACTTGTTTATTTAAACATAGCAACAATTGGGGGGGGGGCATTTTGAGCATTGTTGAATGGGGGCATATCCAATTCAATTCAATTCAATTCAATTTTATTGGTCACATAAAATTATACAGAGTATGGACCCTTTCAAGAGAGTTCCATTATCAGCATCATAGTTGGCCCCACAAGCTTCCGTTTTAACATTCCATATGTTATCTTAATGCAGAGGAAGTAGATTGGGGCCCAAATAGAACTTTCAAGCATTGTTTTTGTTTTTATTGTTGAAAGGGTCTATATGTCATGAAATGCTTTGTCCACTGTCTCTCAAAGTATAATATACGTTATGATTATGGCTTTGCATTAGTCAAGTCAAGTCAAGTCAGTTTTATTTGTATAGTGCATTTCACATGCACAGAGTGCAACCCAAAGCGCTCATCCAGTAACCAGCAGAGTAAGTAGGCTATTACTCACAACAGTCTAATGTAAAACACAACCCAAAGCGCTCATCCATTAACCAGCAGAGTAAATATTACTCACAACAGTCTACTGTAAAACACATATTTTGACATCTACGGGAGTATGTTTAGTGTTAGTGAAGCTATATCTGCATAGCTTCACACTTCCTGCTGGACAAAACTGGTATTGATATATGGCAGCAAAGGGCATCAAGGCTTCTCTCTTGTGATAAACTGTATTCAGATCTAATATTCAGTTTATTAATTATAATGCAGTTATGACTAGTTTATGGTTTAGTCTGTCATTGTACCGTAGCATTTCTTTAGTTTTTGTTTATTTTATTCATTCATCCTGTAATCAAGGCACCAGCTGTGTGTCTTCTCTGACTGGTTCTTCTGACCCAAACTGGGTGAGTCAGGATGTAAGTTGATTTCTGCTTGAAATGATTAGCTAAGAGTTGAATGACCCGGATCTTAACAATGTGTATTTCCTGCTGAGTTCACTGGCTGGAGAACACGAAGACAGAATAACAAGCAAACAGGCCAGGCAAACGTCTCTGCTGCTACAAGACCATGAACAGAGAGACTGAGGAGGAGCTTCTTTCCTCAAGCCATCCGTATCCTGAACACACAAGACTAAATAAACAGCACTTACACTTTTTACTCACTTGGCCATGGACTGTACACACACTGCACTTTATACTCTTTATCTCTTGCTATTTATTAAATATTTCTTGATCTTTCTTTCTTCACACTCGCGCAGAAAAAGCAGAACACCAAACACAAATTCACTACATGCTTTATGTTATTTCAATGTATGTGACAAATAAATTCATTCATTGTAGCCTGTCCTTGAATACCACAGCCCTGCAGAAGCATGTGACTATTTCAGGAATGTTTGTAAATAAAGAGGTTGCCAAGCAACCCAAGGGTGTGGGACCTGACTGAGGTTTTTAGATTCTGATTTGCAGTCATACACATAAAATACACACTCCTCCTGGTAGGACAGAAGTGCACAAGGTTTTTCTTTCCCTTCAACAATACAATGAGTGTTTGATATAGTATAGTATATATACTTTTTTGATCCCGTGAGGGAAATTTGGTCTCTGCATTTAACCCAATCGGTGAATTAGTGAAACACAAACAGCACACAGTGAACACACAGTGAGGTGTGAGGTGAAGCACACACTAATCCCGGCGCAGTGAGCTGCCTGCTACAACGGCAGCGCTCGGGGAGCAGTGAGGGGTTAGGTGCCTTGCTCAAGGGCACTTCAGCTGCAGCCCACTGGTCGGGGCTCGAACCTGCAACCCTCCGGTTACAAGTCCAGAGTGCTAACCAGTGGGCCACGGCTGCCCATGAAAAATAACATACCATCATTTTGAAAACTGTCTTAGGTCTGATTAGTTACATGTTCCGGATCATGCTAAAGAAAGTCTCCCCAGTGCTATAACCATTTATAATGATTCCCCTCTGTGCCGGGTGAGGAGAATCATATTTTGAAAGACAATGCACATTTACATTCAATTGAACAGAGATGCAGTATCCTAAATTCTATTTAATTCTCTCTATTTTAAATACAAAACCTCAGATATGTTCTGATGACATCACTGTCCAGGGTGGACCATTCAGCATTTCAAAGTTCCACTTTTACACCAGCAGATGTCAGCATGTGTTTTCATGTGTAGACTAGTCACTGATCTAGACTACAAGAGACCAAGGAGGAGGAGGTTCAGTGATGAACCTGGCTACAGTATGTTAATTCAGAGTAAGTAGTCACAGAAGTGATATTTGTGATCTGTATATCTGCACATGATATTTAGGATCTTTACTATCTGTAGCTATATTGTCATTTTCTCTGACAGTCTTTTATGACACTCAAGAATAGAAATGCTCCTGTAATCAGCTTACAGTTGGTGGTGGTTTTACAATTGCAATTTTGAAAAATGCAGTACTGGCATTTCATGCAAGTTATTATAATGTACTACAGTTACTGTAAACAAAAGAAAATTAAACCAAAAATAACTCCAGGAATTAGTTTACTATATATTTTTCTGTTATTCTAGTAATTGTAAGAAATTAGGTGGCCGGTTAGATCCCATCTTCTTCTAAGAAAAGGGTAAAATATCACCTTGTGTGCCATATCCACCCTTGAACTGACCCCATCTCAATGTCTGCTTGCAGAAGATTCATGCAGGCATATGGTTGATGGTCAAATACTTGCAATAGTCATGATGAAAAGGTTTTAGAAATGGGAAGTTGAGGGGCAAGTACACACACACAACTGTGAAATGAATGATACAGATAGAACAGGTACACAATGACTTACCTAGGGTGCAGTGGGGTCTACTTGTAGTGCTAAGGCTCAGACTGATTGGTGCTCAGTTTTCTGTGTATGTGTCTTCAGGTATGTGTGCGTATGTCCAATTACCAGATGTGTTTTGCATTTTGAATAGAAGAGTTTTCCCAATGATTGCAAATTTCATTTTTGAATGAAATGTCTGATGTAAGAAATGTGTAGTGTTTGCAGTAAGCGTGTTGCAGAACTGCAAACAAAGGTTTTTGGGGCTTTGGTTTAAGCATTCATTTTTAGTGTGTAAGTAATTGACAAAAAAATGAAGCAGCTTTAATTAGTCTGTCATACAATTTTTCCTATGCAGCATTTAAATTAGGGCCTACTGAGCTAACAAACTATTGCTCACTAACTTCCTTCAGATTCACCACATCACAAGTAGGTGTGAGTAGAGACTTTTGTATTTAGAATAACTACACTATGAATCTGGTCGCTTTGGTGCATTTCTCAAACCAGAATTGAAATTCTCAAAACTGAATGTAATGAAGCATTTGGGAACCCACACCTCCCTCACGCAATTGCCTGGGGGGAGAGAAGTGTGGAGCTTTCCCCCCACATTGAGCTAAGTGGCCCTTCCCTTCCTATTCAAATTTATTCGTAGCTTGAGTGTTGGATGGTTTGTGTGTTGATTGGGGATAGTGTAATGAAGCTATCGCTCAGTTGACTGGAGCACGTATGTGGGGTAAATAGTAAATTGTAAAGTGACGTAACCACGACTACTAAACCTGTGACACATCCATGGCAAGCTGTCTTAACATTTAAAGGTTAAACATCAGATATGGCAAGCCATCTGCAATTAGAATTATGCCTAGAAGCAATGAAGCTACAGATATTGATAATACAGTGAAATATAGTTAAGTTTCATATACAAAATTGTCTTATCAATTGAAAAAAGCAATTCAATGTTTTCAACCATTGGTTTGGGCATTTTGTCCCCTTTATTTTCTTCTCGGAGTACAACAGAATGCTTTATTTATATGTTAAAATCCCCAAATTTTCATCTGGGGGATGCCCCCAGACCCTTACAGGGGTTTACTATGCAAATATGTAACCTTTTTCAGCACACTTTCACAAAAATACATGTGATTGTGAATGATGAGTACCGGAACCTTTTTTTTCAAGCTCTGGTCAACAGTGAAAGCTCTGGTCAATAGTGAAAGCTCTGGTCAACAGTGTGAAAGCTCTGGTCAATAGTGAAAGCACTGGTCAATAGTGAAAGCTAGTGAAAGCACTGGTCAATAGTGAAAGCTAGTGAAAGCACTGGTCAACAGTGAAAGCACTGGTCAATAGTGAAAGTAACTTTGTAAAACTGTTTTGTCATATGAGACCATGGTGAGGTTAGTTTCACTTTGCCTATGAGTTAAAATAATACGGGAGTGTAGCTGCATGTAGGCTGTAGGCCTGCTCTATACTCACAGCCTATTATGCTAGTCACACACAGGTTTTAGTAAAGCAAGGTTCAGTGGATTTTTGGGTGGGCACTGGGCTGAGCTGTATTTTTTTAAAACCCTTTTCAAGAACAAAACCACACCCCAAACATAAATAACAGAATATATTGTTCTTGAGTCTTTATTGAACTGTGTACAAATAAAATAACAACCATCTGTTTGACAAAAAAAAAAAAATGGCAATGTAGGCTAAAACCCTTCAGGCAAACATGAGGGTTTTTTTTCTGTTTTCTGTTTGTAAGATAATTCCACAAAGAGACACTCCTAGCCTAATGTAACCGAGGTCGTAATTCGTCCGCCGCACACGGCCCTCGAACCCGCACACCTCCACACATTTTCAGGTCGTGGTAACGTTAATCCACAAGTTGTGCGAGAACATCCAAACACATTATTGCGATTGAAGTTAAATCTAATTAAGTACTGTCTCTGATAGGCCTACAGGCTACATTACAGCGGCCCTTGTTCTTGTAAACACAAAAACAAACATCAACAGAATTTGCGTAGGCATATTGAAATAAAGTGAACGTCCGCTAATGGATAAAACATCCACGAACAAACGCTAACCATTCTGATGACGTAGCGCCTGCATTTTTAAAACATGGCCGCGCCCTAGTGGCGAAAGTTGTTATTGAGTTGTTATTGTCATTTTCCAGTGAAACTACTTGAATTTCAGGTTTAATGAAAATCCATGTATCTTCAAAAAAGAAAAAGCAACCAAAAAATGGCCACAGTTCTCACTGCTTTATTTCCACTTTAAGGTTTGGGGTGTGAGGATTTACACGAGCAACTAACATGCTAGCTCAGTTCAACTCCGTTACACTCACCTCCCTAAATCCTCACTCCCAACCGGGTCACGGCACCACTGTAACCGAGGTCGTAATTCGTCCGCCGCTCACGGCCCTCGAACCCGCACACCTCCACACACTGGCATGGGAGTCGAACGCTCTAACCACTGAGCTAAAAGCCCAGGCTTCCAACTCAGCGGTTAGAAGCGTTCTTGAGGTTAGGGGTGTGAGGATTTACACGAGCAACTAGCATGCTAGCTCAATTAAACTCCGTTACACTAATTTCATAGTATTTACATTGGATGGCTGCTAGGCTACTTGCAGTGTTAACAAATAACGATCTTGAATAATGTTCCATTTCCAGCTGTTGTTCTTAGGGCTACTGAAGACACTACCCCACCCCAGTCAGTTTTCCATTGATATTCCTGACAAAGCTTAGAGCTTAAAGGAGAATTCCGGTGTGATATTGACCTAAAGTGTATCGAAACATGATACCGAGTGTGAACGTATGTCTCATAGCCCATCTCGGCTTGTCCCCTGCACTCCAAAATCTGGCGCTAGTTAGCCGATGCTACCAACATCTTTTTCAATAGTGGTGCTTCGGCATCGGGCTAGCCATGCAAATAAATCACTGTTTTACACCCATTTACGAGGCTCAATGTATCTCCACACTTCATTGGTAGACTTCCTAGGGCCCTGACATTTAAAACGAGACATTGAGAACTTTGAAAAAGCACTGGTAGTTTACTTACAAGACGATTTATACAGACAGTATCTTCACGAAGTTTAACGTTTGCAGCCATCTTGAATTTAGTCACGATAAGTCGAGCAACGAGTAAGAATGAACAGGTATGATAAGGGATCAGATTCCAAAAATAATTCAGTGGAAATGCATGGATTCCAGTTGCTGCTATTGGAAGAAACTGAAATCCATGCATTTCCACTGAATTATTTTTGGAATAATTTCTGTTTTCTGGTTCTTTTTTTAGTGGGATTCTCCAAAGGAAATTCAGTATATTTACAGACTATTTCCCTGCTCAGTAAATCCTAGCAGTGAACATTTTTTGTGATTCATGATTCACCTCTAAAAGGGACATTTGGTACTGAACATAGACTGGTTATTCTGCTCCCTGATAAAAATAAATAAATAAATAAATAAATTAAAAAAAATTCTGCCGTTACCTCAGAAATGGCCTGTTTTAATGTTATGATTGTGGCTCAGGATTTTGTGGGCAGTTTTTATTTAACTGCTACTGTATAAACAAAATGCTGATGTTAAGTGTTTGTAGAACAAATGTTATGGCACTTTCGTTCATATGGCAGAACATTTAAAATAAAATTGTGCTATACTTTTGAATTCATTATTGGTTTTTGTGTATAATAATGCGATTAATCACAATTAATCAGGGAAATCACGTGATTAATCGCAGCAAAACATTTTAATTGTTGCCCAGCCCTACTTATAAGTCCTTTTATGAGTATGACAATAAACTACTTGAACTTGAACTGTTGTGCAAACATTAATGATGATTTGAGAATCCACCAAAGCAACTGAGTCCGGCTCCATATCTGATCAGTCTCAAATAAATCACCCACAGACTGTTTTGCAGTGCAGAGGGAGTTTAAACATGTCAGAACAACACTGATATATTTCATGTTTGTTCCAGTGTATGTGGGTTTGTCTGTCTGTCTGTGTGTGTCTGTCTAAATATGCTCATGTGCGTAAATAATCAGATAGTTCATTCACCTCAAAAACATTCTGTTCACATCGTATTTCCCTTTTTATCACAATTGGTGATAAAAGAAGATGCTTTTGTATCTGTGAGAAACACAGATGAGATTAGTTACGGAGGTTGTCATGGACAGTAAGAAAACAAAAAAATAGATTTTAGGTGAGGTAGGTAGATAGATAGATAGATAGATACTTTATTGATCCCCAGGGGAAATTCAAGGTCTCAGCAGCATACATACAAGACAAACACATTCTTTAACAGCAGAAGAGTAATTAAAGTATATAATATAAAAACACAACTAAGCAGTAAGGACAGTAGAAGATAAAGAATATGCTAAATATACTAAAATACAAATTATACTAACACTTAATACAATATCTAAAAATATACTAAAATACAAATAACAAAATTACAAATTATACTAACACTTAATCTAAATCAATTCGAAAAACAGTATCCACATAGTGGTGATTAATAAATCAGAGGCGATTGCAATGACTGAGGCAGGGACTGAGCCTGTGATTCTCTGTGCATAGTAAGGTATGGTAAGGTGCTCTAAGGTGCTCTGTGTGAATGAGTGTCATGGTGGTAGTGCAATGGTGATAGTGGTCATGGTGATAGTGCAAATGAGTAAGTCAACAGTGCAACAATGCAGAAATAAAGTAAAGGAAAGTCTATATATCTATATATTTAACTATTTAAGAAAATGTATAAGTGTGGCCACAGTTCGGCTGTGGCATGGAGGGGGGGGGTTATGCATATGTGCTAATGTGCTAATATAGCACGCAAACAGTGAGGCATAAAGACAGTGGTACAAGTGGCTAGTGGACAGACAGTACCAAACATGGAGGGGATGAAGAGGCAGACAGACTATGCAGAGAAGTCTATCTCTCCTCTTCCCTTAAGTGAGGCATTGAACAGTTCAATGGCCCTGGGGACAAATGACTTTCTCAGTCTGTCAGTTGTGCAAGGCAGTGAGCGAAGTCTCCAGCTGATCAGGCTCTTCTGTTTAACAATAGTGCTGTGGAGTGGGTGACACTCATTGTCCAAGATGTTGATCAGTTTGTTCAGGGTCCTTTTGTCAGATAGTGAAGTGATACACTCCAGTTCAGCTCCCACTACAGAGCCAGCTTTCCTTACCAGCCTGTCAATTCGCCCCACATCCTTCTTCCTTGTGCTTCCACCCCAGCATACTACTGCATAGAAGAGGACGCTGGCAACAACAGACTGGTAGAACATCCTGAGGAGCTTACTGCACACATTGAAGGACCACAGCCTCCTCAGGAAGTACAGCCTGCTCTGCCCTTTCTTGTAGAGTGCATCAGTGTTGGCTGACCAGTCCAGTTTATTGTCCAGGTGGAGACCCAGATACTTGTAGGTGCTAACCACCTCCACATTGACCCCATCAATGTGAACTGGTAGCAGAGTGGGCTTAGACCAGAGGTGAGGTGTGATTACATTTTTAAGTAATCCCTGTGTGTGTGTGTGTGTGTGTGTGTTTTGACCTTTATTTTACAGAGGTATTTATTTTTAAGTAGTGTGTGTGTGTGTGTGTGTTTTGACCTTTATTTTACAGAGGTAAATATTTTTAAGTAATCCCTGTGTGTGAGTGTGTGTGTGTGTGTGTCCTTTATTCTGCAGTAGAATACATTTTGAACCAATCCCTCTGCTGAATGACTTGACACACCCATCACTCTAAAGATCCTGGATTACTGACTGCTCCGCTTCAATCCTCTCTGATCATACCTTTCGCTAGCCTAGAAATCTAGACGCACCCTAGCGGCGGCAAATTAATTTGCTCAGCCTGTACGTCTAGTATCAAACCATAGGGATTTCTATTGGCTGACGCCGTGGACCTCATCCAATCACAGCGCTCTATTTTGTTAGAGAGTCTTAAGGCGGGCTTAACAGGATAACGACAGTCCTGCGACGGTGAACAACAAGGAAGGTGGCTATGGCGAACGAAGAGCGGTTGTTTGAATCGGCGTTGGCGTCAACTTTGGAGGAGTTGGACTTGTGCTTTTCTTTGAAAGTTGAGCAACACAATGCACTTAAGTCATTCCTTTCGAAGAAGGATGTATTTGCCGTTTTGCCGACCGGATACGGATATGGTCGTAGCGCTGGCCTATTGCATGCCTAGGCAGTTTGAAAGACAATTCTCTGCCCGCCCCTTGGATTAAGCGAGGTGAATGGTTCGATGCCAGACTATACATTTCAATGATATAGGATGGCCCGCCAGGCTAACCTTTCGCAGTAATAAAGCAAAGCAAGGCAAGTTTATATTGCACATTTCATAAACAAGGGCAATTTAATGTGCTTTGCATAAACGAAAGCAAATAAAAGCATAAACGTATAAAGTACAGAATAATTAAAAGACATAAAACACACAAAGTTGAATGATTGATACATTAAAAGGCAAGTGTGCGTCTGATTGACAGGAAGTGCATTTGATCAGTTAGCAGAAAGCACCTGTGATGAGCAGAGGGGAATCTCTGTGGATTTCATAGAGGATCTGCAGTTTGTATTTGCTTCATTTTTTACAGTCTTCCCATACTATCTTTTTAGGATTTTAGCCCTTGTTTGTCAGTGACTGCCTTGAATCTTAATGGAGCTTAATGTGATACATAATATTTGCCATGTTTTAATTAAACTATCCAGAACATCATCTACCAGGTCTGACAGTTGACATGAGGTCTGTGAATGTGCTTGCTTAAAGAGAGCACTTGTGTGACCATTTATGATTCTCCTTATGATTCTCCATCCTAGATCTGTTCTAAGTGTGTGGGCACAGACACACACACACACTTTAAAGAACATGCAAATGATCAGATAAGGTAAGGCCTTAGTTTTAGAGACATTATAGGCTGTGGATGAACTGGTTGAGCTGCTGGCGGTCTTGGGTTAGAAGAAATACTTGCAGGGAACTTCAGGTGATAGGGTGGGGATCATCATCTCAGTGCTGCACCCGGGGGCACCAGACAGACTCGTTGCGATATTCTATCTCAGTGCTGCACCCTGGGGGCACCAGACTCGTTGCCCTGGGGGCAGGATTTTAAAGCAGCATTTCATACAGCAGGAGAAAATTCATTCTAGAGGTTTTAACTCATACCTATAATTATGACCATCGCTAGACAGGTTTTAACTCATACCTATAATTATGACCATCGCTAGACAGGTTTTAACTCATACCTAATTATGACCATCGCTAGGGATTTTCTTTTTTTTTTTTCTGTCTCATCAACTTTCTGAATTTTTGGTCAACGATTCACCGGGGCAGAAACTTGGTGGGCATGTAGCCCCACAAGACTATACAGAAAAATGTTGTTTTTCTTTGTGGCTTGTGTATTCATGGTAGGATGATTTTCAGGTGAAATGTAATTCCCAGCGGAAATAAACCTGAGAATGTTTATCGGACATGCTTGATTTTTACTGCAGGAACGTTAATCTTACACCTGCTTAATGTTATGTCCATAGGTAAAAAATAACGTTTTGAGTGATGGAGGCTAGTTTGATTGCTGGTGTATTTGTGAAACATAAACACGGTTATACCGAGCAAATTGATAACAGCACTGTAATTGTCTCTTTCGACTGCCATCCCATTATTTTCTGACCATACTGACAGGAGTTAAGTCTAGACTGCCAACTCTGATGCATTGGCCGTGAGACTCACTCATTCACACACTCTCACGCCACACCCCCAATTTCTCACACTGAAGTGTCAACCCAGGTCAAATACATGACAGATAAGTTTATCTGTAGGGTGACCAGACATCCTCTTATCCCCAGACATGTTCTCTTTTTGAGAATTTCAAAATCGACCTAGCAGGGGCGTCAGACCCTTTTAACTGCTGTACCCCAATAAAATCTAAAAAACAACCTCATGGAGTACTCATCAGCAAATGAGACACTTTTCTTGATATAAAACGTGACATAAGACATATGCAAATATTATCCCATCATACTTTCTCACATATAGGTAGCCCAGACTGTCCTGAAAAAGAAAGCTATGGCATGTACAGTGGGCGTTGCTTTCAAATGGCCACTGCAGTCACGCATTACGCGGCGTGAAGCTGCGTGAAACTTTAGTACCACTTTCAACTCCTACTCAACTCCTACTCAAGCGAGTAGGACGCATTTCACACTGCTCCTGCTTCACCTATCCTTTTAGCAATTTCCACTCTTTTTCATTCTTTTATTTCATTTACAAGCTAGTTTAGCAAAGACAGTGAAACCAGTACATTTAAATCTGAAACTTTAGTGGTTAGTTTTTTACTTTAAATGAGCCAGCCAAGTCAACGAGCAAAAACTGAACGGCAATTCACCTTGAAGTTGGATTAAAACAAAATGCGCTCCTCCGGCCAGAGACCCAGGAGATCATGCCGAAAATGTTCTGAGCTAGAACAGAGGATTTCTACTTTGGAATCAAAGATGCATGCCCTTCCATCAACGACAGATGAACTACGAGAGGCACCTCATGAAGTGAGTACAGCAACTACTGGAAATGCAGAGAATGTAACCCAGCAGTCTAATATCACTGCTAATAGAGCAGATGAATGCATCGACCTCACAAAGGGAAATGTGAGTACAGAGCCTTGGCACAGGCAAGGTGCCAGACCAAAAAACAAAAAACGTTAATACAAGAACTGTAATTACCTCAACACCAGTAAATTCAGATGTCAACTTCAGGCCTCGTATCAGAAATACAGACAGATCAGCAAACTACTACAGGGCTTGTGGTCCTAAGGGAAGCCCACAGCCCCTAACACTATGGAACAGATTTGAATGCCTCCGGGACGTGAGAGAGGAATTTCCCAGGGAACAGACCCAAAGCAGGCAGCGATCAAACCACAACAATAGAAAGATGGGCACAGACAAGAAGCAGCACTCGACACCTATTCATCCCACAACCCTCGTTCTAGGCGACTCTGCTGTGAGACATATAAATGGGGAAAGGATGATTGTATGTTATTTCCCAAATGCTTCAGTGTCTGACACAAAAAACAAGCTTGCAGAACTGGTGTAAAAATATGCAACTATCAAGCGCATCATTGTGCATGTTGGAGCAAATGACATCTACAGAGAACAGTTGTATGTCAAATAAGATTTCAAGGAACTTTTCTCGGCCCTATATGAGCTTGGAATACAAATTTTCATCAGTGGCCCACTCCCAGCAGAGGGAAGCTTTGTATTTTCCAGACTATTCAGTTTAAACATCTGGCTCGCAAAAACATGCTTTTCAGTTGGGATGAATTTTATTGACAATTTTAACCTTTTTTGGAATCGCAGGGAATACTTCAGACCAAATAGCACAGAGCTGAGTTGGACTGGGGCCAAGATCTTAACCGAATACTATCACCTCTCTCTCCTGCACCCAACATTTTTTCTGCCAACCTTGAGCCGAGCCTCTGATAAGCGCTCAGTTGCCATACAGACGGAACAAGCGGATGACATCAACAACTCAGCTAAACCAAAACACTCTGCACAGGCTGAAACAGAGATATGCCCAACCTCCCCTGCTGTGGGGCCCTCTGATAACCACCCGGTAGCCTCCACTGAAATGCAGACCTTGGAGAAACATAAACAACCAGTTCAACAATGCCAAGCCATGTCCACTGGACAAGATAAGATGGGTGCTGCTAAAATGACTCAAAGTCAATCACTGGCGTCAAACTCCCTGGAATCTCAGCAAACAAATGGATGTGATGAGCATGAGGAGATAGCACCTATCAAAGCTGCTGAGAGGATATCAGAAAGGAAGGGTCATGTTGTAACACCAGTACCAATACCCCTCCCCACCTCCGTCGTCTCCTTGTCACCACAAAGACACAACAACATGGAATACACTACTGGAATACATGCTGAAAGCGGAGCATCTGCAACAAACTTCCCAGAACCTCAGCAGGCAGACTCTGGATCAATTTTCAACCCCAACCTCCTTGATTTCCCATCACCACCCACACCCAATCACGTCCCCACCCAATCAAACTCCCCAGGCCCCCCTAAAAACCCCCCTAATCTCCCATCACCATGCCCACCCCTTCATCCCACCACCCACTCAAACGCCACAGGATCCCCTGAATACCCATCACCATCCCCACCCAAGCACATGATGTTCCCTGCAAGAATGGAGAGACTGCTACCAGTAGCCATGCAGAGTTTTACTAGCCCAAGATCATTAGCACCAAAGAAGCGAAGGGCACCTCCACCCCCTCGTCCTCCCCCTCCCCATTTAGAAGGATCTCTTAAGCAGCAGCAACCTCTTAGTTCATTTTCTCAGCCGGCATATAGCATGGAATGTGCAGTGGAAAATACAGATGGCAGCAGCAGGGGACAATTATATGATGACTGTATTGCATGATATTCTCAGGGTCCCTGCAATATAAATGGTACTGACAGTAGTTTTGAGAACATGCCGGGACCCAGTAAGCCCATGACATTCTCTATTCCTGTATTGACAAGAAATAGAACACAAATGCATCGAGCTTATAGGGTAAACCAGTCCAATCTCCTACCAGTACCACATCAACCTCAGATTTCCCCCATGGATCATATTTCCCCAACACTTACAGCAAAACTAGCACTCCTACTGTAAATATCAGATCTCTTTCAAACAAATCATTCTTAATTTATGATCTAATTTGCACACACAACCTTGATTTTTTACTTTTAACTGAGACATGGTTAGATCAAGCAAACAGTCGAATCGAATCAGCTCCCCCAAACTTCAGTTTCTTGAGTGCTACCAGAGCAAATAAAAGAGGTGGGGGGATAGCCACAATTTTCAAGACGTCTTTTCAGTGCAATCAGTCGTCATTCGGTGACTTTACTTCATTTGAATATCTGTGTGCATGCATTAAGTCTTCTCCTCAGATTTTATTACTGACAATTTACAGGCCTCCAAAACATTCAGCTTTTTCTTGAAGAGCTAGGTGAACTGCTATCAGTTGTTTGCATAGAGTTTGACTGTCTTATTATATCAGGGGATCTAAACTTGCATGTCGATAATCCTGAAAACAATTATGCCAAGGAATTCATTGCACTAATTGATACTTTCTCCCTAACACAGCATGTACAGGGGCCAACACACTCTCTCGGCCATACCCTCGACCTTGTTATCACAAAGGGTCTCAATGTCTCTACAGCTGTTAAAGACCTGGCCTTATCTGATCATTTTTGCGTGTTCTTTGATGTGTCTATGTCCCCACACACTCAAAACACAGCTATGATGGTAAAAAGGAGAATCATAAATGATCAGACAAGTGCTCTCTTTGAGCAAGCACTTTAAAGTCAAGTCAACTGTCAGACTCTGAAGACTTATTTGATCACTTTAATGCAAAAATGGCAAACATTATGGATGACATTGCTCCATTACAATTCAAGAAAGTTAAGGACAAACAGAAAGCACCATGAAGGCAAAATCCAGCAGTTAAACTTCTAAAAAGAGAGTGTAGGAAGACTGAAAGAAAATGGCGTAAATACAAACTTCAGATCCACTATGAAATCCATAAAGAGATGCTCCGCACATATAACTCTGAAATATGCAAAGCAAGACAGTCTTTCTTTTCTAACATTATCAATAGAAGTTCAAATAACACTCCTATTCTATTTTCAACTGTTGATAAGTTAACAAATCCCCCCTCACAATTAGTGCCTGAACTTCTCTCAACTAATAAATGCAATGAGTTTTCATCTTTTTTTAAAGGTAAAATTGACAAAATCAGACTCAACATATCTGCTCAATTACAAATTCAACAACCTGAACTTCCAGCAACAAACAGAGGGAAACTAAACTTGATGTCAGAGTTCAGCTTGATAGACTACGAAACACTTGAAAAAACGGTACAGAATCTCAGCCCTTCCACATGCGTCTTAGACACTCTGCCTACCAATTTCTTCAAAACTGTTTTTCACCTCATAGCGGCGGATGTCCTTCAAATTGTAAATGTATCACTGCTGTCTGGCACTTTTCCTAAGTCACTGAAAACAGCTGTTGTAAAGCCACTTCTCAAGAAGAATAACCTGGATGCCTCCATGCTAAACAATTACAGGCCCATATCCAATCTACCTTTTATTGGCAAAATTATTGAAAAAGTAGTCTTTAATCAATTAACCACCTTCCTAACATCAAATGGGTATTTTGATTACTTTCAGTCTGGTTTTCGGGCAAATCACAGCACTGAAACAGCTCTCATTAAAGTTTCCAATGACATACGCCTCAACACAGATTCAGGTAAAACATCAGTCCTAGTGCTACTGGACCTTAGTGCAGCATTTGACACTGTTGATCACAATATTTTACTACACAGACTAGAACACTGGGTTGGATTTACAGGCATAGTTATCAGCAGGCTAAAATCATATCTACAAGAAAGGAGCTTCTTTGTTGCCATCGGAAACTGTACCTCAACACCAACGTCCTTGACCTGTGGTGTTCCCCAGGGGTCGATCTTGGGGCCACTATTATTCAACCTCTATATGCTCCCACTTGGACAAATCATTCAAAATAATTTGATTTCATATCATAGCTATGCAGATGA
The DNA here is from genome assembly GCF_018492685.1 of Alosa sapidissima. Lineage (NCBI taxonomy): Eukaryota > Metazoa > Chordata > Actinopteri > Clupeiformes > Clupeidae > Alosa > Alosa sapidissima. Next base: position 35,703,451 of record NC_055966.1, read on the forward strand.
CACACAAATTTACTTAGCTCTATCACCAAACGACTATGGTCCTCTTGAATCTATGTGTCAGTGTATAGAACAAATCAACACCTGGATGTCTCAAAATTTTCTTCAGCTGAACAAAGAAAAAACTGAAATAATTATATTTGGTAAAAATGAGGAAAGATTTAGGGTTGCCACTCTCCTTGACACAAAAGGGTTGAAGGCAAAGGATACTGTTAAAAATCTTGGTGTATTAATTGACAGTGATCTAAATTTCAACAGCCACATGAAAGCGATAACTAAATCAGCTTTTTACCACCTCAAAAATATTGTCAAACTCAGAGGGCTGATGTCAAAACATGACTTAGAAAAACTCATTCATGCATTTATCTCCAGCAGGGTTGATTACTGCAATGGACTTTTCACAGGCCTTCCTAAAAAGACTATTAAACAGCTTCAGGGGATACAAAATGCAGCAGCTAGGACTCTAACAAAAACTAAAAGAACTGACCACATTACTCCAATTCTTAAGTCCTTGCACTGGCTTCCAGTAAGTCACAGAATTGACTTTAAAGCACTATTGCTTGTTTATAAATCAGTAAATGGAACAGGACCTAAATACTTGTCAGACATGCTTCAGCAGTACACATCTTCTCGTCCTCTCAGGTCCCAGGTGAAAAACCTGCTAGTAAAACCTACAGTTAGAACTAAACATGGTGAAGCAGCTTTTAGCTGCTATGCGGCTCAGCTGTGGAACCAACTTTCGGATGACATTAAAAAGGCCCCAACTGTAGCCAGTTTTAAATCTAGACTTAAGACCAAACTGTTCTCAGACGCTTTCTGCTAACTGTGCCGAGTTACAAATTCTGAATCTGCCTCGATAATTATTCTACTTTATCTTTTATTACTTTTTTTACTACTTTTGCCTTTGTTTTTGCTTACTAATTATTCTTTATTTTTAAATGATTTTACCTTGTGTTTTATGTTTTCTTTTTATTATGATCTTTACCTTTTAACTATTCTTTGACTATATTGCCCTTCTATGCTTTTATTTGTTATTATTGTTTGGTTTTGTTTATGTAAAGCACATTGAATGACCTCTGTGTATGAAATGTGCTATATAAATAAACTTGACTTGACTTGACTTGACTTGACTTTCAGCCACTGTGCGTCGCACTGCCACTGTACATCGCTCTGTCAGTAGCCTGCCTGTCGCCCCTTCTGAAAAAGCAGGAGGCTACCATTAAACATAATTGTTGCCGAGAGGAATCCCAGCCTACGAATTCAATAACAAAATAAATCATGCATAATTAAACATGACCTCGATTTAGGCTACTTGGGTATGGCTTAAGGCTTGACTACATGGTGGTAACGAAATAACTGTTCAGAATTAATCTGTAGCCTTGGGTAGGCTTCTGCAGAAAACAATGTTGTTGGCGATTTAATACTAGCGACGTTTTTAACAGGCTACGCTATAGAGGCTTAGACAACTATGACCCACGTTTTGGTTTCGTAAATTAATTTGCCCTACTTCTTGACTGCAATGTAGTCAATTGACTGCTTGACATGTCATTTTTATTTTTCTGTACAATAAACAAATACATCTGCTTTATTCCGCAGAATTACATTCATATTTGGCTGACTTCTGCAGACGCGCAAAAAAAAACACTGCCACTTCCCTCCCCATATTCCACTGATCACACATCAGACATCAATCAGGGGTGCGTTTCCCAAAAGCTAACTACGTTAGCAACTAACATGGTTGAAACTATGTTGAAACTAAGTACGACAAAACTGTTTCCCAAACGATAGTTTAAACTATGGTGGTGGAACTTACATAGTCCAATTCATTGTTACACTTCGTTAGTGTTTCCCAAAACCATAGTAGCGACGAACGTTCACAACCACTATCGTAAAGTTGTGTAGTTACAACTACACATCTCGACCTGTGGTAGAATGCTAGTAGAAGCATATTTCCGGGGATCTTCATGTCAAAGACGTCACTGACGCCAGTTATTTGTTTGCAAATTAATAATTATAAATATATTTAGGTTTCTAATTGATATTTATACTTCTAACCACCATACATCCATATTTTAAAATAACATAAATTAAAAGTCAATTTGCAGCCACGTGCACGTAAGTCAAAGTCACACACCTGCAGATAATAATAAGGTATTGTATATGGCCATTACAATGACCAAGATAACTATCTTATCTTAGATTATTTGAACTTAGATTACCACTGACCACATCTGCACGTACAGTATGCTGAATGAGCCAAGCAAAAGTGTGCTGTGTATGCGGCAACCTACCAAATCTCACTCCAAGGTTTTTTGAAAAGTTGGCAGCACTGCTAAGTTAGTTAGTCACAATGTTACATTCGCTAATCGACAGCAGGGCATAGATTTCTTGAATTTCCCCTGGGGATCAATAAAGTATCTATCTATCTATCTAGATAGGCTACCTGGCTAAGATGCATCCTAAACACCGGGCTGGGACACTTCTGCTTGCTAAATAGGTTTTTCTGCTGTAGACTCGCTCACAGCTCACAAATTGACATACACACACACACGTATGCACACACATGCATGCACACATACGCACACATCCAGACGCACAGACACACACTCACACGTACACACACACAGGCACGCTCACATTCACACGCATGCACACACACACACACACACACAGGCATGCACACACACCCACACACACACACCCACACACACAGGCATGCACATATAAGTATACACAAAAGTTGTAAGAGTAGGGGATGGAGTCAAATTGACAAGCGTGATTTATTTTTTATTTTTATTTATTTTAAAGTATATTTTTTGGGCTTTTTGCCTTTATTTGTATAGGACAGTGAAGAGTGAGACAGGAAGTGAGTGGGAGAGAGAGATGGGGTGGGACCGGGACATGACCGCAGGTCGGATTCGAACCTGGGTCCCCGTGGGCACTTGGACCCGTATATGGTGTGAGCGCTGTAGCCTGCTGCGCCGCTGCACCACAGCGCCCCCGTAAGTGTGATTTATTTTTGCGGAGAGGATGTACAGGTACATCTGTGGTATGTGGTAAATCTACATGCCTTAACCTGCCTGTTCACCTGATCTGTTTGCCTGTTCACCTGATCTGACAGTCTTTCTTTCTGAGCAGTTGTGTTACCATCAGGTGACATATTCTGTCTTTTGTTTCATGTTCTGAAATCTGGATAGGCAGACACATAAAGCCAGGGATTATAATGAGGGCAGATGCTGTTGTGAGACATAGGCCGACTGTACCAGCGTAACAACAACAGCCCAAACAACCTGTCAATCACCTTGGCAACATCACACACACACAGAGAGAGAGAGAGATGTGATGCAGTGGTAATAATAATGGTAGTTGTGGTAATTTGAGGGGTCTAAAGGTATAACAGCAAAAAGGAGCATAGACAAATCACCCATGTTTGCTCCTCATTTGAATAAAACACTAATCATAATCCATTCATTTAATTGTGAATGAATGGACATAATGTATGTACACATGAGTTAAATGCAACAACAAGCAGTATATCTTTGGGTTAATGACAAGTCAAGGGAAGAGGGGAGGGGACAGAGGGAGAGAGACAGCCAGGCGCAGAGGGAGGGAGAGATGGAAAATAGAGGTCAGTTATGTAAGAGTGGGCTGTGCCTACAAGGTGGAGCTGCTGTAATGTGGAACAGCCCGGCCAGTGTGACTCAAACTGCCCATTTTCAGCGTGCCCTAGGATTTCAACTGTTTAGCTCCACACATGCAAACACACACGCAAAAACACACACACACACACACAAACACACCCATGCCATCACACAAAAACAGAGAGACTCACACAGACAGACACACACACACACACACACATAGCTGTTAGGATCTGTTATGCTGAGGTGAATTTCCATTATCTATCAAATTGCTCTGACCTTTCCATCTTTCATTCATTGTGAAGATCATCGGGGTAATAGTAGTTGACAACAGTGTGCTCAGGCACAAACAAGCATGAGGTAACACCCTTGTGTGTGGGTGGAAACTGGAATTCCCCATATACTTAAATAGAGGTCTCCCTCTGATTCACTTCATTCGTGCTTCTTCTTTCAGTACTCGTCAAAAATCAGACTCAAGTGCAGGTGAGTAGAGCACATTAACTGTGTTTAAGCTTGACTAAACTATGGTGTATGTTAACACTTTTAGCTCTAACAAATAAAGGCTTTTGACTAAACTATGGTGTATGTTAATACTTTTAGCCCTAACAAATAAAGGCTTTTGACTAAACTATGGTGTATGTTAATACTTTTAGCCCTAACAAACATACAGAGGGCCTGGATATGGAATTTGTCCCTTCTCCTTGTTATTAAACTAATTTGTTGTTGAACAAAAAAAGAGAAACTGCATTTGTTAAGGGGTAACATGTTACATGTTTGTTTATGTTTGGATATTGGTTTTGAACTGTGTTTTAACTTGTTTGAATTCCTGCTGGCTTGCTCTATTTGGCTGTCGGCACTTTGGGTTTAATTGATTAATTAGCTAGTTTAATTGAGTTTAATTTAGGTGGTTTGATAATTTACAGCGCCCATACATTCTTTGCAGGTTTGTCATGTTTTTGGACAATATTTCACAGTGATGCCCCTCCCAGAACTCTTGACAGAACTCTAGTCAATGATCAGTCACATTCATACACTTCAGCATTCAGCCAGAAACCTTAATTGCAATTAATGGCATGCTATTTGCATGACCCCGAGTGACTCCGCCACACCAGTTAGCTCCCAATAGTATTTTTACTTGTGACGTTCCGGGCGTGAGCCCTTGATCAGTAAAAAATACTGTTGCGATACTGTTGTGGTGGACCTTCTTTACTCATATTGTCATGCTCATTTCGTCTAGCGCCCGATTTTAGAACTTTGATGTGCGTGCTTTATTTTTATTCCCCGAGTGACCCCATCTCCCTGAGTTACAAATGGTCAATTTTTAGTGGGCACTTCTCTCAGACTATCAGATCGTAACTTATTCCCTAACATGGAATGAGTTTTGTGTGGTTCTTTATTTAGGCAGGAAAGTTGTATAAGAATGTGCAAAATCTACATAAAGCGACATACTTTTTCTAGCCCAGTTCGCTATCTGCTAATGGCACAGAAATGCGTAGCATTCAGTCATTCTTTACTCTCAAGAAAAGAAAAAATGTGTCCCACATTTTACAGTTCAAGTCTCTATGCCATACCGAACCACTGCTTCCAAATGAGTCGAAGCGTACGCAATGCTAATGCCAAATGCCTCTTGTCTTTTCTGGCTCTCTCCGACATGTCTCGGAGCAGGTTGGAGTCCAAGCGTACGCAATGCTAATGCCAAATGCCTCTTGTCTTCTCTGGCTCTCTCTCAGACATGTCTCGGAGCAGGTTGGAGTCCAAGCGTACGCAATGCTAATGCCAAATGCCTCTTGTCTTCTCTGGCTCTCTCTCAGACATGTCTCGGAGCAGGTTGGAGTCCAAGCGTACGCAATGCTAATGCCAAATGCCTCTTGTCTTCTCTGGCTCTCTCAGACATGTCTCGGAGCAGGTTGGAGCAGGCCATCATGTCCCTGGTGGAGGTGTATGAGGAGTACGCTGGGAAGGACGACAAGAAGCACCAGCTGAGCCAGGCCGAGCTCGCTGAGCTTTTACAGAAGGAGCTGGCCAGCCCGGAGTTCCAGGTGGGTAACCCTTTTGCCCCTGCTACTTTTTGGCCCTGTTCCTTTTGCCCCTGTCCCTGTCCTGACCCAAAGAGCAATGGACAGCGAGCTCTCTTTCAGTGTGGCATCATGTCATGCCGTCATGCGCCATGCCACCACGTGTGTCCCCCACTGCCATTGGTCACTACAGACGGTGACACACTGGGCCTCCATCGTGGAGCACATGATAGGCAACGCTACTGGAAGCTTGGAGGGGGAGCAAGCACTGGTTGCTTGTTGATTTTTGGCTCCGTTCAGTGGGTAATTCACAATGGTAATGCCGGCAAATTGGCCCAGAATGCAAGCTCTACATACTATCAGCATGAGAGAACTCAGCCAGGTTTTAAGACATGTAAACGTGTGTGTTGAAGTATGACTAATAAAACTGAGGGCAACCTTCTGAGCTTTATCTTACATGCAATCACATCCCAAACCTTTCAAAACATTATTTTACACAAGTGACCCATCTGGGTCATAATTTACATGGATAGTCTCCTATAGACTATCTGCAGATGCTCAGATTACCAACTATTCTGTTATGGTAACAGACTATATCTGTTTGGTAAAAACAACGCATGTTATGGTTATGGTTAGGGGTTTAGATAGATAGATAGATACTTTATTGATCCCCAGGGGAAATTCAAGAAGTTTGTTTTGGCTAAGGTGATGTTAAGTATTAGTTCAACAGCAAGTTTAAAGACTGAACTTGAATTTCAACAAATTACCTGTAAAGTCTCTGTATGAGTGGCTAATGCTTCTCTCCTCCTGCACCACTGATCTGTAAAGTCTCTGTACGAGTGACTAATTATCTGCAAAGTCTCTTTATGAGTGACTAATTATCTGTAAAGTCTCTGTATGAGTGACTAATGCTTTTCTCCTCCTGCACCACTGATCTGTAAAGTCTCTGTACAAGTGACTAATTATCTGTAAAGTCTCTGTATGAGTGACTTACTGTATTATTTGTAAAGTCTCTGTATGAGTGACTAATGCTTCTCTCCTCCTGCACCCCACAGGGAAAAATTGACCCAGAGGACATTCAGGAGGCCATGAGCAAACTGGACAAGAACCACGACGGTGAAGTGAACTTTCGCGAGTTTGGCATGATGGTGGGACTTCTGGCCCGCGGCGTGTATCGGCATAAGAGGGGCAAGGGCAAAGGAAAGAAGAAGGACGATGAGTAAAAGCAGGCGGCCAGACACAAAGATGTACATACAGTACTGTAAGATTACAGTGTAATGTCAAACCTGTTTTGGGATATCTTTAAAAAGGTGTTTTGTAATTTATGATAACATGACAGAGGTCTAAGGGCCGAAATGTAGTTTACAATAAATGCGACATTGCAAGTGAAACAATGTGCGGGAGTCTTTCTAGTTCCAGTAATGTATGACACAAAATACTTTCTGTCAGTAAAATGTACATACTTTTAATATGTAAGTGTGCAGTTTGTGTACATATGGAGATGGGTTTTGAACTGCTTAGTGTAACCAGAGACTTTCTAATGAGGAGACACAGCACAGAATCTCCCATAGAAATGTATGGGGTTAGTGTCTCCCATAGAAATGTATGGGGTTAGTATCTCCCATAGAAATGTATGGGGTTAGTATCTCCCATAGAAATGTATGGAGTTAGTATCTCCCATAGAAATGTCTGGGGTTAGTTTGTAACGCAAACATGGCAGTCGTCTACACATTTTCCGCCCCTTTCGCTGCCAAAAGTTGAAATGTGAATACATGGTGCCAATCATGTGGTGTGATCTCGCAGCTGGAGCGAGGTTGGTGTGTCGTGATTTGTGAAGCATTGCGCACGCGCAGTTGTGCAAATACATGCCCGATAAGTTCCCAAAAAGCATTGCAATATGGCCGCTGAGTGGTGGGACTTGCCTGAAACTGTAACTGCATGGTCAGCACCTCAAGTGGTAACAAATCACTGTAAATTTAGGGGTGTGGCTAAAACTGTTGAATAAACCTGGTAAGGTGGCCGTACGGGATGGCATGGCAGGGAGGCTGCTCATGACGTGTGCCCCACAACTGTCACCTCCTTTTCTCCCTCTACTGGGAGTCATTCCTGTCAGACATCCCCAACCTCTGGAGAACACCTGATCATTCCCGTTCTCAAGAGACCCCGCCCCTCTAACCTGAACCACTACAGACCAGTTGCACTTACCTCCGTAATGGCGAAATGCCTCTCTCTCTCTCTCTCAATTCAATTCATTTCAATTCAAGTGAGCTTTATTAGCATGACAAATATTTTTGCTTTGCCAAAGCAGAACATTTAGACATACATTTACATAGAGAATGCTTGGAATACAGTACATGGCAAATAGATACGCATCCAAGATTAATAAACAAACTGGTGTGTGTGTGTGTGTTTGCGTGCATGTATGGTGTTTGTCTGTGTAATCATATGGATAGGTGCCATATAAAAGTAATAATTATTTAATTATTTAACCACTGTCCCTTGCCTTATGGCATTTGGTGACATATTTGGCAGCAAGATCTGCTGTCTGTCCCTGCTGTCCAAGTAAGACTGCCATTCTTTCTTGTTCTTCTAGAGTTCTAAACCCTGGGATTAGGCTTGTAAGCCTGTCAAAGTATGACTTACGTACTGTTGTATATTTCTCACAGTGAAGAATAAAATGCGCCTCAGTCTCAACCTCAACCTGTTAGGCAGTGACCACATAGCTCTTAGCAACCAGGATTTTCTTAGTCTGCCCTTTTCTATGGCTAGACTGTGGTCACTGAGTCTGTATTTGGTCAGGATCTGTGTCTGCTTTATATCTCTAACAGTAAAGGGATATTCCTCCAATTGGTATTCAGATTTTATTGACCGGTAACATTCTAATTTGCTTTGGTTTTTTGTCTCCTTTTGCCAATGTTCCAAATATTTTTCTTTAGATTCTTGAATGGTCTTATTGGTGTTCAGTTTGAAAGCAGCACTTGTCTGAGAGAAGTTATGGTAACACTTTATTTGGAGGGGTCTACACAAGGGTGACATGTAACCGTCATAAGAATGTCATGACACATGTCATGCACATTAATGACATAGTATTGATGTTTATGGCTGTTGTCATTAAGTGTCATTCGGTTTTTGGAATGTCAAGTTGACATTGTTTGGGTGTCATCATTATAACAACTTGACATTAGGCAAGATGACATTATTTGAGGGTTTCTCTGTCATGACAACTTGACATTAGCCAAGAAAATGTAAACCGTTGTCATGACAACTTGACATTAGCCAAGAAAGAAATGCAAAATTGACATATAACTGTGTTTGGCCTGACTCATCTTTTAGGTTCGTGAAGTGGTGGGCCGGAATAATTAATTGACATGACACCCTTATAATTGTGTCATGAATACTTTCCTTGGCATGATATTGTCATGACATCTTGACATATAACTGTGTTTGGCCTGACCTATCTTCTAGGTTTATGAAGTGATGAGCCTGAACAATTGGCTGTCATGACACCATTATAAATTAGATATACTCAACATATTGAAGGTGCATTGCAGATGTAACCAACTCGAAAATAGCCTACTAATAGGATTACATTATTCTAGTTTAATATCTAATTTCTTGATTACTTTTAGTTATGTTTTCCCTGCACACCGTATTTGTCCAGTAGGTGGCAGTGGTGGCGCTGCATAGAGGGGAAACTGCTACACTGATTCTTAGAGAAGACAGAAATCGCAAACAGCAGGACAGCAGAACATAGACAGTAAAACAGCAGAACGATAGTGAGCTGAAGCCATATTTAGATTTTCCACACTGAGAAGAAAAGTTAAAAATAACATTGAAGAGCTAGTTAAAAGGGGCTTTTCCACCAAACCTACTTCTAAGGAAGGAATAACAGCAAAGGGTCGAAATTACGACAAGGAGTTTACTTACTTGTATGAGTTTTCTCCGGTGAGTGTTTTACACGTGTTTGTCATTTATGTTAGTAGCAGACATGGAGTGATGGATGTGTTTAATGAGTTAAGCACGTACAAGTTTTATTTTGCTGTAACTCAGTTGTGTAATGCATTGTGTGGAAATGTATTGATGGTACTGCATAAGCTAAAAACCAATCGGAGTTGAACATGAGTTTAATGATTTGAAGTGCTATTTCATGCTATGTTGAAGCCATGTTACTACGTGATATGCTAGTGCTGAAGTTTCATGTAGGCTATATAGTGAATGTATAGATTAAAAATAAGAATAAGCTACTACAGTTCATGAATATGAGTTATATTTCCAGATATGCTAAAATGTATCGAGAGAGTAATTGAATTTAATTGTTGCCCTGCTACGCAGGTTGTTTTTTTGTTTGGATGCATGCTTTGAGAGAGCATTGGACAAATTCGCCATTGGACACGGGAGGCAGAAGAGCAGAGGGCGCGAATGATCATCTTGCCTGCGACATGAACTGCTTCTACTCAATATTTCTTCATTTCATCGTAGCCTACAGATAAGCGCGAGATCTCACCACTTAAAAAAAAAACATACTACCCAGGTAGATGGACTTTGGTTTATTATTTTGGGGTTATTTTATCAGAGCTCTGAGGTCATTTTACTTTATATTTTTCTCAACTTGTGTGAAAAGGTTGAAAACTAAGAGAAATACTGATTTTTCACAACTAAAAGGACAGAAAAGAGAAACAAGGTCATACTGTTTGATGTTTAATAAATGCGGGCTATATGTTCTGGGTAAACTATTTTGGTACTTTCATTTGTCTACTCCTCTTGTGAAAAGTTCCTTAGAAATGCAGAACTTTACTCTACATTAAAATAAGTGCCCCTTACACAGACAAATATGGCGTCTCACGGGAAATCGAACCCCTCAGTCCCTCAAAACACACCTTAAAATGATTGAATGGTACTACTGGTTAGGAATCCGTCGTCGTAATGGTTTGTTGGGTAGACTCGTGCATGATTTGAAAAAGCTGCAGAAATGATGGCAATGAAATGGTGCTTAAAGACTAGTATGTGAATAGTTGAATGCATGTTCCACATGCACAGTTAGGTTAGCTGGCATGGTAACATGTCCATGTGTTATGGTTTTGCAAAATGCATTGCTGAAATAAACTCATAAGTCATGACTGAGTATGGTATTTGTTGTCATTATAGTTGAAATTAGACTCCGTGTTCCAGAAATGTAAAATGTACAGAAATAGGACCTACATGATATGACACTTAATGACATGTTCAGGAACATCTCAGATGGTGCACTGTACTTTAGGTCAAAGGTAAGTATTCATGACACTGTCAGGAAACTATTTTGGTGTGTAATAGTTCTTTGTGACAGCTTAATGACAAGTCAAAACTGTACCACTGTAGTTGAGTTCAAGGAAAGTATTCATGACACAATTATAATGGTGTCATGACAGTCAATTGTTCAGGCCCTTCACTTTACAAACCTAGAAGATAAGTCAGGCCAAACACAGTTATATGTCAAGTTGTCATGACAATATCATGCCAAACACCTTGCATTTCTTTCTTGGCTATGTCAAGTCGTCATGACAAAGACCCGTCAAATAATGTCATCTTGGCTAATGTCAAGTTGTCATAATGATGACACCCAAACAATGTCAACTTGACATTCCAAAAACCGAATGACACATTATGACAAGTCATAAACATCAATAATGTGTCATTAATGTACATGACATGTGTCATGTCATTCTTATGACTGTTCCATGTCACCCTTATGTAGACCCCTTCAAATAAAGTGTTACCGAAGTTATTAATGTGTGTTAGGGGGAGATTAGTTAGTCTCAGTACAAGCTGACTCAGAGGACTCTTTTCAGGGGTCAGATCTTGAGTTTTTACTGCAGTAAAATGCAGTGTATCAGTGGGACTTGTTTTGGAGATGCATCCAGAATTTGAGGGCTCTTTTTTGTATGTTGATGGCCAATGGGAATCTGCCTAGTTCTGCCCTGCATGCATTGGTTGGTGTTTTCTTTTTCTTTTGGATTGTTAAGATCAATCGGCAGAATTCTGCATGTAGGCTTTCTATATGATGTTTGTCCCATCTAGTGTAGCTATGCTCACTGAATGGACCCCATAACTCACGTCCGTACTCTCTCTCTCTCTCTCTCTCTCTCACACACGCACACACACAAATTAACAAAGACAGAAAACACCAGGCAAATAGGCCATAGGCACATCGCAAACAAAATGCAACATCAAACACCTCCGGTAGATGGCAGCAGATGGCATACTAAGATTTTAGACAACGCCCATATACCTACAGGTCCATCCTGAGCAGCTCAGAAAATGCCTTACTTTTGTGCTGCGTTTGGTTGCTCCAATGAAAGGAATTTGAAAACTAAAGAGCAATGAATAACATTTCACAGTTGAGAAGTTCTATACATAGAACAGGCCTACTACGTATTTAAATAGTATTGATAATCCATTCTTACAAGTAGTTTATCTACCTTCAAATATAAATCATCCACGGCCATCATTTGAGCAATGTATGCATTTCAGGCTTTATAGCCCAAAAACTATACAACTCGTCATTACACTCCACACATTACACTGTGACAGTACTGTGTGAGGGGGTTAAGTAGGTGTGACAGTACCGTGTGAGGGGGTTAAGTAGGTGTGACAGTACCGTGTGAGGGGGTTAAGTAGGTGTGACAGTACCGTGTGAGGGGGTTTGATTGCTAGCGCCAAGCAGAGCCGTCCGTATATAGAGAGAGTTTGGCCAACTCTGCCATGTTGGATACCAACGTCAGATAACATATGTAACCCTATGGGGTGAATATGCCATGTTGAAATAAATCGCCTATTTTCACCATTATAATAGGCATATAAATATTATCATCAATGTTTGTCAATATGTAAAAGGCCTTTACAGAAATATTGGTATCCAACATGGCGCCATTCGATTCCCTAGTTGGCCAAACTCTCTCTATACACGGCTTTGGCAGCACGCATCTGATTATGCCCCCTATAGTTGCCCATAAGCTTTTTCCTCAACCACCAAGATCACACAGGTCAGTACACTGAGTAATAAAGCAGAGACGTGGCTCAAGTAAAATATGATATTTTATTAGACAGACACAGGACATACTGTATAGAAACACTGGTGACATAAGGCCACAATGCACAAACAAAATCGTACTGACTGGGGCTTACTGATGGATCACGGCTAACCCAACGACTGAGGAAAATATCCTGAAGACAACAGGCAAGTGTTCTGCACTACAAACAGAAAGGAGAGGGTGAGCATAAACGCTCAGAACAATTAGCACAACACACCAAACAAGTAGGAACTACCACAAGAGGAGGATAACCACCTCGCTCCCAGCACAGACACAAATGAAACAAAGTCAAACGCTGTTGACAATTACATAGATAGACGACAAGACAGACCTACACTACCAGCATTACAAAACAAACAAGTTACAGAAACCCAGAGACAGGACCCACACCGCAACCCCGGACCAGTAGCCAACATAGGAGCAGGAGAGAAAGTCAAGCACGTGTCACAAGCAGTAGCCAACCAGCTACGAGCTGGAGAGAAAGTCAAGCACGACTCACAAGCAGTAGCAAAGTGGAGCCAAACAGCAACGCCGTCCATCAGATCAGTTGTTCTGGAGTCATGGAAATCAGAGAAGGTGCAGGCACAAAGTTTGGCCCTCACAAACAAGGTAGCCATCTCCCAGGTTACCTGCCCCTTTATAAGAAACAGGTGCCGCTAACTTCAGTGAGTTTTAGGTACCGCTAGCTTCAGTGAAAAGTTTTAGGCTAAAAGGTAGTGATAGATGTCATTAGCCTCGTGAGACCATCCTGATCTCCATTTTATTGCATTGCATGTAAATGCAATGGACTATTATCGCTGTTCTTATTATAGTGCATGAAAATGCACTATACTGTTCTTCCAAGGCTTCTTATTACAGTGCATGAAAATGCACTGTACTGTTCTTCCTAGGCTTTTTATTACAGTGCATAAAAATGCACTGTACTGTTATTCCAAGGCATTTTATTAGAGTGCATGAAAATGCACTCTATTGTTATCCGATTTCTTCTTATTACAATGCATGAAAATGCACTGTACTGTTCTTCCTAGGCTTCTTATTATTATTACAGTGCATGAAAATGCACTGTACTGTTATTCCAAGGCATTTTATTATTATTATTATTATTATTATTATTATTATTACAGTGCATGAAAATGCACTGTACTGTTATTCCAAGGCATTTTATTACAGTGCAAGAAAATGCACTGTACTGTTCTTCCTAGGCTTCTTCTTATTCTTATTACAGTGCATGAAAATGCACTGTTCTGTTATCCGAAGTCTTCTTCTTCTTATTATTATTATTAGAGTGCATGAAAATGCACTCTACTGTTATCCGATTTATTCTTATTCTTCTTCTAACGCTTTTTGTGCGTTTAATACAGCTTCAACCGTTTAACTTAGAAACTTCATTCAAACTGTGTTGCGTAGGTCTTACTTATGTGACTTCAGCTATGTATTTTTCAACTTTGTAACTTTTATACTTTTTAAACTATTAATTAAAAACTACTAAAATTTCCCCATTGACTTAACATTAGATTATCACAATAGCAACTAGAAAAGCATTTCCTGAAGGAAATACAGTGCATGAAAATGCAAAAATATGATGTAAAATATCATACAGAGTAAAAACAAACTATATTGGTTGCTAGGTAGATGAGGTTTAATATAGTTGGAATGACTGAACAGTTAAATAGGTGGATAGTTTAAATGGTTAAATTATTTAGGTAGATAGTTGACGATAACTGACAGTTGGAATGGCTCTAATGTTTGCTAGCAGTTATGCTAACTATGTTAACAAAGATAATAATATTAACCAAGTTACTATGCTAACTAGCATGCTAACACACTAGCATGCTAACTATGCTAACCACGTTACTTAACTAACTTAGCTAATCATTTTTAGCAGTTTTGCTAAAAATGCTAATTAACATGCTAACTATGCTAACCATATTACTTAGCTAACATAGCTAATCATTTTTAGCAGTTTTGCTAAAAATGCTAACTAGCATGCTAACATTGCTAGCATGCTAACTATGCTAACCATGTTACTTAGCTAACTTAGCTAATCATTTTTAGCAGTTTTGCTAAAAATGCTAACTAGCATGCTAACATGCAACCATGCTACTTAGCTAACTTAGCTAACTAGCTACAGTGGGTAGGAGTCATAGTTGATGACAAGTAACAGTTACAATGGCTGAACAGTTAAAAAGTTCAGTAGTTTAAAGGGTTAAATTGTTTAACAGTAAAATATTGTAGTGAGGACTTTTATTTTGAAATAGGTTTTGGCAGAGGAAGCAGTTGAACAGGATGTGTAGTCTTAATAGGGCCAGTTTGTATGCTTAAAGCCTGAGACTGGCAGTTGGTCCAGGTGGCCCGAACACCTGCCATAGGATTCTAATTGCTTAACGGCCGTATTGTGATGTCATCAAAGTCAAAGTCAAAGTCAGCTTTATTGTCAATTTCTTCACATGTTCCAGACATACAAAGAGATCGAAATTATGTTTCTCACTATCCTAATCATAATCATAATGTTAAGTCAATGGGGAAATTTTGATAGTTTTTAATTAATAGTTTAAAAAGTATAAAAGTTACAAAGCTGAAAAATACATAGCACCCATGTCCTAAGTAAGACCTACGTAACATAGTTTGAATGAAGTTTCTACGTTAAACGGTTGAAGCTGCATTAAACGCGTTAGAAGAAGAAGAAGAATAAGCATAAGAATAAGAAGCCTAGGAAGAACAGTACAGTGCATTTTCATGCACTGTAAAAAGCCTTGGAATAACAGTACAGTGCATTTTCATGCACTGTAATAAGAAGCCTAGGAAGAACAGTACAGTGCATTTTCATGCACTGTAAAAAGCCTTGGAATAACAGTACAGTGCATTTTCATGCACTGTAATAAAATGCCTTGGAATAACAGTACAGTGCATTTTCATGCACTGTAATAAGAAGCCTAGGAAGAACAGTACAGTGCATTTTCATGCACTGTAATAATAAAATGCCTTGGAATAACAGTACAGTGCATTTTCATGCACTGTAATAATAAGAATAATTTGGATAACAGTAGAGTGCATTTAATGCACTCTAATAAGAAGCCTAGGAAGAACAGTACAGTGCATTTTCATGCACTGTAAAAAGCCTTGGAATAACAGTACAGTGCATTTTCATGCACTGTAATAAAATGCCTTGGAATAACAGTACAGTGCATTTTCATGCACTGTAATAAGAAGCCTAGGAAGAACAGTACAGTGCATTTTCATGCACTGTAATAATAAAATGCCTTGGAATAACAGTACAGTGCATTTTCATGCACTGTAATAATAAGAATAATTTGGATAACAGTAGAGTGCATTTTCATGCACTCTAATAAGAAGCCTAGGAAGAACAGTACAGTGCATTTTCATGCACTGTAATAAGAAGCCTAGGAAGAACAGTACAGTGCATTTTCATGCACTGTAAAAAGCCTTGGAATAACATTACAGTGCATTTTCATGCACTGTAATAAGAAGAAGCATAAGAATAAGAACCCTAGGAAGAACAGTACAGTGCATTTTCATGCACTGTAATAAGAAGAAGCCTTGGAAGAATTACCAGTGCATGAAAATGCTAAAGTTGTGATGTGAAATATCATGTATAGTTAAAACAGATAATACAGAGATGGTTACTACGGTGATGCTAGGATAGACATGGTGGTTGCATAGCTTAATAAAAGTTGATAGTTTAAAAGTAGACTGTTTAAAAGCTGAATGTAGATAGTTTAAAAGTTGTTGATAGACAGTAGATAGTTTAAAAGTTGTTGATAGACAGCTAGTTTAATAGATAGTTTAATGATAGTTTAAAAGTAGACCGTTTAAAAGTTAAAGGTAAATAGTTTAAAAGTTGTTGACAGACTGGAAGTTTAATGAATGTTGATATTTAAATAGTTTAATGGCTGTGTATAGGTAGATATTTGACGATAACTGAAAGTTGGAATGGCTCTAATGTTTGCTAGCAGTTATGGTAAGATTTTTAACTAGGCTAACCATGCTACTTAGCTAATGTTTTATAGCAGTGCTAACAATGTTAACCATGCTACTTAGCTAACATTTTCTAGTAGTTTTGCTAACCATGCTAGCAATGCTAACTATGCTAACCATGCTACTTAGCTAACTTAACTAACGTTTTCTAGCAGTTTTGCTAAACATGCTAACTATGTTAGCAATGCTAACATGCTAAGTATGCTAACCATGACTTAGCTAACCTAGCTAATCATTTTTAGTAGTTATGCTAACTAGCATGCTAACATGCTAAGTATGCTAACCATATGACTTAGCTAACCTAGCTAATCATTTTTATCAGTTTTGTTAACAATGCTAACAATGTTAGCGATGCTAACATGTTAACTATGCTAATCATGCTAACTAACTACAGTGGGTAGGAGTCATAGTTAATGACAAGTGTTGACATAGTTGATGACAAGTTAAAAGTTGTTGATAGACAGCTAGTTTAATAGATAGTTTAATATCTTATCGTCCCATCATGTTTCAAAGCTGCCACCATCATACCTGTGCCGAAGAAAACTGCTCCATCCTGCTTCAATGACTACCGCCCTGTGGCACTGACACCCATCATCATGAAGTGCTTCGAGCGGCTTGTCATGTCACATATCAAAGCCATTCTCCCCCCCACCCTGGACCCCTTCCAGTTTGCATACCGAGCCAAGCGGTCTACAGAGGATGCAATCTGCTCTGCCCTCCACCCAGCCCTCACCCACCTGGAAAAAAGAGACTCATATGTGAGATTGCTGTTTATAGACTTCAGTTCTGCATTCAACACCATAATACCACAACAACTCATCTGCAAACTTGACAAACTGGGACTCAGTACCTACCTCTGCAACTGGCTACTGGACTTCCTCTGTCAGAGGCCCCAAGTAGTACGTGTTGGCAACAATACCTCAAGCAGCATCACACTGAGCACAGGGGCCCCCCAAGGCTGCGTGCTCAGTCCGCTGCTCTTCACCCTGCTGACGCATGACTGCACTGCAACCTACAGCAACAATCACATAGTGAAATTTGCTGACGACACAACTCTGGTGGGTCTCATCACTAAGGGCGACGAGACTCAATACAGGTTGGAGGTCGACCATCTGACCACGTGGTGCAGGGACAACAACCTCCTGCTGAACGTCAGCAAGACCAAAGAGATTGTTGTTGACTTCCGGAGAGGTCACACCCAACACCTGCCACTGACCATCGACGGTGCTGTGGTGGAGAGAGCGAGCAGCACCAAATTCCTGGGGGTGCACATCAGTGAAGACCTCTCCTGGACCACCAACACTGCATCACTGGCGAAGAGAGCTCAGCGCCGCCTGTACTTCCTGCAGAAACTCAGGCGAGCAAGTGCTCCACTAGCCATCATGACCACATTCTACCGAGGCACCATTGAGAGCATCCTCTCCAGCTGTATCGCTGTGTGGGGCGGAAGCTGCACTGAATACAACAGGAAAGCCCTGCAGCGCATAGTGAACACAGCTGGAAGGATTATTGGTGCTTCACTCCCCTCCCTGAAGGACATTTACACCACCCACCTCACCCGCAAGGCGACCAAAATTGTGAGTGATGCAAGTCACCCCGCTCACAATCTGTTTGATCTACTGCCCTCTGGGAAGAGGTACAGAAGCCTGCGCTCCCGCACTACCAGACTCACCAACAGCTTCATACACCAAGCTGTAAGGATGCTGAACTCTCTCCCTCCTCTCCCCCCTCCACCCTCAGCTACATAACATCCTGGACATTGGACCCAAAATGGCCGCCTGCACTACTCCACTTGCACACTTGCACATTTGCACACTTGTACACTTTACAACTTGGTGTTGTTGTCCTGAAAACACAACACTTCTGCTGCTCTTACATAACATGCACCACTATGCCACTTTCTTTCTTACTTAGGTCAAACAGAACTACCCAAGCCTTTTATTGGCCTGACTTTGCACTAGTATTTTATTGACTGTCTATGCACAATTTCAACCAAATTTTGCTGCTCTTATTTTTTCATTATTATATGTGCCCTCTTATTTACTTATTTACTTACTTTTTTGTTTACTTGAATGTTATGTTTGTCTGTGGACCTAAATTGGCAAAATATGTCTTGTCTTCACCGTGGGATAGTGAGAAACGTAATTTCGATCTCTTTGTATGCCTGGAACATGTGAAGAAATTGACAATAAAGCTGACTTTGACTTTGACTTTGACTTTGAATAGTTTAAAAGTAGACTGTTTAAAAGTTGAATGTATATAGTTTAAAAGTTGAATGTAGATAGTTTAAACGTTGTTGATAGACAGCTAGTTTAATAGATAGATAGTTTAATGATAGTTTAATGATAGTTTAAAAGTAGACCGTTTAAAAGTTGAATGTAAAAAGTTCAGTAGTTTAATGGGTTACATTGTTTAACAGTGGATTATTGTAGTGAGGACTTTTATTTTGAAACAATTTTGGGCAGAGGAAACAGTTGAATAGGATGTGTAGTCTTAATTGACCCAGATTGTATGCTTAAAGCCTGAGGCTGCAGGTGGCCTGAACACCTGCCATAGGATTCTAATTGCTTAATGGCTGTATTATGATGTCATAATCGGCAATGTTAAGTCTATGGGGATTTTTAAAAAGTTTTTAAAAGTTGAAAAGACATAGCAACCCGATCTGTTTGAAGACCTACGTTACAAAGTTTGAATGAAGTTTCTAAGTTAAACTGTTCAAGAGAAATTGCGTGCGGAAAAAGTGGTAAGCGGAATAATAATAAGAAGCCTAGGAAGAACAGTACAGTGCATTTTCATGCACTGTAATAAGAACTAGAAAAGCATTTCCTGAAGGAAATACAGTGCATGAATATGCAAAAAATATGATGTAAAATATCATATAGAGTAAAAACAAACTATATTGGTTGCTAGGTAGATGAGGTTTAATATAGTTAGATAAGATTTAATATAGTTGGAATGACTGAACAGTTAAATAGGTGGATAATTTAAATGGTTAAATTATTTAGGTAGATAGTTATTTGAGAGGGACAGGATTCAGGGATAGGCTACTAAAGACAGGCTCATCTTCTATCTGTCTCACGTCATGTTACCCCATGCATTAAACCACTGTCACTGCTTGACTAAATGAAAAATATAGGCTACTGAACATGCATGGAGATCGTCATAGTTGACAGAAATTACGATTTGTGCAAACATGTTGTAGAAACACAACCACAGCCTTTAGGCCTATTTGTGCAAATCTTCTCCTTTACTTTGGTTATAGTCAGCGATTCACATTAACTGTAGGGTATCACCACAAGTGCATACTAAACGTTTTTGCCCAAGTTTGTGTGCCGTCATCACATTTTGCAAAATTAGGCTACCTTCGTTATTAACCTACCAGTTGATACTTTTTATGTGCATCGACTCGCGATTGATTGTGCATCTAATGTAGCCTAACACTCGGTGGAGAGACTTCCACTTTCCAAGTTTCACTTTCACTGTCGTTGTGAGCTAAAAGGCTACTATATGGGAAATACTTTGAAGTTCCTTTTGAGTCCAAACATGAATAGGTTTTCTTTAACCTGTGCTACACTTTTCCAACAAGTTGTGCTAAAATTGTAGGCTACCCGGAGTTTTTTTTATGTTGACAGACAAACCGCACTACAGTAGCCTGGTGCAGTGAATGGAAGCTCTTCGTAGTGCGCGCAACTAACGTCTATAAAAACAATATATTTATGGAATAAAACTAGACACCTCTGATTGCTGTTTACGGTTAAACTGCGATGATGTGAACACAAGCCAGCGGAGGGCACTTATATAGCCTAGGCTACCATGCATGGACTCGTAGGCTATATTTCCCCACAAACCAAGCGGCTGCTTGGACAAATCCACTTGAGGGGTGGGGCAGGGGGGCGCGATCGTAACACACACTGAACCTGTCATGAAGAGGCCAAAATGATTGACCTGTCACCTCCCAATCCAAATGGATGCAACTGCATTTATAGGCTAGGCCTAGGTCTACATGACGGGCTGCAAATAGGCTAAATAACTTTAAAAAAAAAAAAATCCCGGAGGTCACCGGCCCACATGTGGACCAGCCTACCGGGCCCGGTTGTACAGATTATCAGTCCGAGTCTGCCTCACACTTCATTACAATCTGTGTATAAGTATATATACTTATATACTCTTTTGATCCCGTGAGGGAAATTTGGTCTCTGCATTTATCCCAATCCGTGAATTAGTGAAACACACACAGCACACAGTGTACACACAGTGAGGTGAAGCACACACTAATCCCGGCGCAGTGAGCTGCCTGCTACAACGGCGGCGCTCGGGGAGCAGTGAGGGGTTAGGTGCCTTGCTCAACGGCACTTCAGCCTGCTGGTCGGGTTCGAACCGTTCGAAGTCCGAAGCGCTAACCAGTAGGCCACGGCTGCCCCTTTTTTGTCATGTCATGTTGTGTTTTGGCCTGATGCACCACCCTCTACCTATCTACTAAACCTCGAGTCAGGGGGAGGGGGAGGGGATACACCACTCTACAGTAATTTGAAAGTGATTGCAGTACCAGTTTTGGCCATAATCTTACATATGGTTAGCCTAGAAATCTAGACGCACCCTAGCGGCGGCAAATTAATTTGCTCAGCCTGTACGTCTAGTATCAAACCATAGGGATTTCTATTGGCTAACACCGTGGATGTTATTCAATCACAGCGCTCTATTTTGTTAGAGAGTCTTAAGGCGGGCTTAACAGGATAACGATAACGACAGTCCTGCGACGGTGAACAACAAGGAAGGTGGCTATGGCGAACGAAGAGCGGTTGTTTGAATCGGCGTTGGCGTCAACTTTGGAGAAGTTGGACTTGTGCTTTTCTTTGAAAGTTGAGCAACACAATGCACTTAAGTCATTCCTTTCGAAGAAGGATGTATTTGCCGTTTTGCCGACGAATATGGTCGTAGCGCTGGCCTATTGCATGCCTAGGCAGTTTGAAAGACAATTCTCTGCCCGCCCCTTGGATTAAGCGAGGTGAATGGTTCGATGCCAGACTATACATTTCAATGATATAGGATGGCCCGCCAGGCTAACATATGGTTCCTTAAAGTACCAAGTATAGTCTAGATATACTTAAACCTTTATATATTCTTACCATTATAAGCCAAGTATACATCAATTTAGTGTGTTTCTGATCAGTACACAAAAAGTAAGCTATACTTAGTTAAAATAAGTAGACCAACAGTACACATCCATACATTTCTTTTTGCTAAGGGCTATGCTGCAGGGCAACCACATAACCGGTTCCATGTGTTCTGATTGGATGATCATGTTAATCTGCCTACTGATGATGATTACACTCTGCGCTCAACCTCAGTGAACATGGAGGCTCATGGACATGCCTAGAGTGTAGCCTATAGCTGTTGCCTGCAGCAACTCCAGCTAGGTCCTATAGAAACAATTTTTTCAGGTTTAGCATCTAAGTGAAAAATCGCAGGAATTCTTCTTTAGGTATATACTATAATGAACTAAAAAGTGAGCTAGAAGTATATAATTAGTATCTTCATTAGTTTACTTAGAGGCCTATAGTTCTCAGTACAGCTGCAATAAAAAATAAAATGTATTTACAAGTGAAAAGTGGACCAATTTAGTCAGAAGAAGTATTAAAATAGTACATTTACAAGTAACCAAAGTACATGTATTCTTATACTTTACTCATACATAAAGTAAACTTTAAACTTATACTTCAACTGCAATGAAGGTTACTTAATGAAATTAACTTTTTGGAAATTGTTGCGCATCTATGCTCTTAAAAACATTCTCTCATTATACAGTGACTCAGTTCCTAAGTCATCTTTAATTGTGTGTGTGTGTATGCTTCCCTCCCCCTGAAGCCATTTTGTCTCTCTGTGGGTGTGGCAAAAAAAAGAACAACCATCAAATGAGAGAAGATGGAGGCATGGGGGAAAAAAGAGAAAAGCAGAGAACAGGCACGGAGAGGTGCGGGTGGCACGGAGAGGTGCGGGTGGCATGGAGAGGTGCGGGTGGGCAAAGAGAAAAGCAGGAGAGCAGAAGAGAACAGGCACGGAGAGGTGCGGGTGGCACGGAGAGGTGCGGGTGGCATGGAGAGGTGCGGGTGGGCAAAGGCTATACCTTTTAAAACTGAGGAAGGAATAGGACTTTTACCCATCTCAGTCTAGTGTCATATTTGCAGCATCCCATAAAGGAAGACAAATAAAGTGAAAAGATAAAGTGTTTCTCATGGAAAACACCATGAAGTTAAACAGATAAATTGTGCTACAAGAGCACAGCAACAAAATAGAAGGATAGAGAGAGAAATCGGAAAAGGAAGAGAGGTAGAAATGTGCAAAGATTGCCGAAGGATATCCTTCTCTCTTTCTTTAACGGCACACCCTTTTTTTGGCACAAAAACGGAGGAAGGAGGAGGGAAACTTGTAGAGTTGTAGTAATTTTCCACTCTGAGGTTATGACTTGCATAGCGCTTGCAAACATTCAAAACCGTGCATGAAGCACACACACAAACACACACACACACACAAACACACACACACACACACACACACACAAACACACACACACAAACACACACACACACATTCCCTCTCTTTCTTTTTCTCTTTTTCTCTCGTTCACTCTCATTCTCTTAGTCTCACTCTTGCACTGGAAACTTGCCCTCCATTTTGGCTAAGGCAGTACCCTGACATGACTCACGCAGCCTGGCCTATAACCACAGCATGGTCCCTGCATACACAGATAAAAGCACTTAAAACATGCACATGCATGGAGAGAGAGAGAGAGAGAGAGACAAACACACTCTCTGTCTGTTTTGCCCCCACCCTATAAGCAAACAAATCTAGGATCAGCTCTGCTACCCCTGATGACTGACATGTAATCTGAGCTCTGTTCATTGACACAAATCCTCTAACAAATACTGTACACCTCCCTCGGTCACATATAGCCTACAGTAACCGGGACAACTTAGTGAAAAAGGCAGTTTACGCACGTTTACTGCTCACAGCACTTGATTGTGCAAAGTAACTATGGTGGGGAATTCTCTGGACTTTGTTCTTTAGGGTGGCCATAACAGGATGTCACAGGACTGCGCCTATTTGGTGGCTCATGGCACGACAACACCCAATCCGGTGTCTGCATCTGTGGAGAAGTGGAGAAACCAAAGCATTAGTCAGACCAGGAAAAGGAGAAGGACATTATCAAAAAAATGGAGCAGCAAACAAATTAAAGTACTCTTAAGACATGCACTGTGCTGTTTGGAAAAGCTTATGTTCATGCCTTAGCATTAGCAGACACTTTTGTCCAAAGAGACATACAATGACATCAATAAACAGTACATTAACATTAAAATAGTTTAAAGTCATATAGCCTAAATGAAAACAAAAAATACAAATATCACTAACAGACTAAATCAAATTTTCAAGATGCATTTAAGAACATATTGGCTAAAAGATTGAAATGAGAAGTGGAGGCTAACTAAATATAATTATGGGACAGGTTCACAAAGAATATATATATATATATATATATATATATATATTCTATATACATATATTCTATATACCTATACATATAGGTCTTGATATTTCATATCTATATATTTTTATTTACCCATCATAAAAATCTCTACCTGAAACACCCACACCCTAGTCCCTGAAAAACATTCTTTGACTTATTTGATTTTCAAATTTGCCCTTATGGTCAAATCAGAACTTCTTCTTTCTCAGAACAGTCCTCAGTAAGAAATAAGATGCTGTGCTTGGTTTATAAAGCCCACACAGTTGGGTACTGGTCTTTTGGAGAGAAAAAATGTTTGTGTGTGTGTGTGAGAGAGAGAGAGAGGGGGAGAGAAAGAGAGTGTTTTAACAATTGCGAAATAGCAAAAAAGGGGTCTGTTTTGTTGACTGTGATACCATGCACAAATATGTCCAATTAAAACATCTCATTTGGCATTTGGTGATTCTCTATAGCTCTCTCTCTCTCTCTCTCTCCCTCTCTTTCTCTCTCTCACTGTTAGTGATGTAGTACTTGAGTCCAGTCTCGGACTCGAGACCGATTTCTGCTTTCTCGGACTCGACTCGGACTTGTTCCTTCAAAGACTCGGTCTTGACTCGGTCTCGGACCACAATGGGAGGAGAAGGACTCGTAATTTCAGACCGAGTCCTCGAGACCAACACATTTTTTTATGTTCATATAAAAAAAAAATCAAAAAGAAATTTCATGGCGGCCACATCTTTGCCCCTTGTTGGCCTTGGTGCCCCCTTCTTTCAATATTCTGCTTTGCGTCCTTTTAATAGCGATTTTTATTTAGCCTATAGCCTGTCAAAATAATCTTAGCATCACAGCGCAAACTAATTCAGTCTTACACAGTGGAGAAAATGACAGCGCATGGCAAGACAGAAAGTGCGTCCAAACTCACCCATTCTTCTCAGTTGAAATACTCAGCCTATACTAATATACTAAGCCTACTCATCACACAGGCACATGTATCACATCACATGAAAGAACTTTTTCTCAGCTTTTAAACAATGTTAGCCGCTAATTGCTGTGGTGAACGGTTCGCGAGAAATGTAAATAATATAATTACATTTAATCATAACGTCTACATAAGGTGCTACACCCATCTCCCTACCCATTCATCTCGGTGGAATACTTCACAAACCCTTCGTTCAGCACATGACAAACCATATATCAGAATAAACAGCAGACCTTACCGAACACAAAGGTGTAAAGCAGTCCCCTGTTCAGTAAGCCGTTCCAGAGTATTCCGGTTAAATTAAAAATGTAATCTGCAGCAAGGTCTACATTCATGTCTCCAACTTTGGTCTTTAGGTTTCAAAATGTGTTTAAATCGTTCTTCATGATTTCATAACAGGCCAAATACAAAATAAATGTTACAAATATTGCCTAGATATAGGTAAATATTAAAATCAGAGGATATACATCTGAGTAAGAGTTTGTGAAAGGAGTCTTAATGATCAAAAAATGCTAAGCATGCATCTAGGTTGCATCAGTTTCTTAAAGCTGAGCTGTGCTTAAATTGTTCAATACATGATTCCATAACAGGCCAAATATAAAATAAATATAAATATTAAATATAGCCTAGACATCTAAATATTAGATGATCAGATGGTTTACAGTTCTATGTAATATGTCATGTTTCATGTTTTTGTAATGTTACAGTGATTCAGGTCTACTGCAGTGAATAGGCTAAATACAACTTTGATTATTTTTATAGCCTACTACTGTATAGTTAACTTTGGCCTTGGTGCCCTGACATGTGGCCTTTGTGCCCCCCACTAAATATGCCCAACTGAAGGCCAAGTGGCCTTGCCCCTAAAATGGTGAAATTCCAAGCCTGGGCCTAACTGTATACTTATTAATTGGGGTGATATTAAATCATATGAAAACTGACATGTTTTTATGGTCTTGGTCTCAACTCCTAAAGGACTCGGTCTCGACTCGGACTTGCTTCCTCAAAGACTCGGTCTTGACTCGGACTCGACTGTATTTGAAAACCAACGGACTCGGTCTCGACCCTTCAAAGACTCGGTCTTGTCTCGGACTCGGCATAGGCGGTCTCGTCCCCATCATTACTCACTGTCTCTCTGTCACTCCCTCTCTCTTTCTCTTTTACATCCCTTCATCTGTCTCACGCACACAAACACAAAAAGAACACATGCTTCTCGTCAGATGTCTGAGTATTTTAACCATAGGATCAACATTCCTGTGGTCAGGAGTTAATTGCACTTTAGTGAAACGCCATTCTAGTCATAGCTTCAATTTACAGTAGACTACTGTACTATACAACCTTAAAGCAATGTGACACAGGTTATTAACTGTATTAACTGTTTACTGTTATTAATAATTTTGTAGTTTGCTTTTATGTCATTCCAGTTGACTGACATACACACCACAAACACAACTGTTCACTCTTAAAACGAATGTTATGAACAACACAAACTTTGCTGTTACTGTCGGGACATAGAGATGTGTTAAGAATGTTGCTTCTTTTTACTCTCAGACAGTGATTAGAGGGAGT
The DNA here is from genome assembly GCF_018492685.1 of Alosa sapidissima. Taxonomy (NCBI): domain Eukaryota; kingdom Metazoa; phylum Chordata; class Actinopteri; order Clupeiformes; family Clupeidae; genus Alosa; species Alosa sapidissima. Next base: position 35,730,213 of record NC_055966.1, read on the forward strand.
GTCTGGTACTGAGAAAATAGCTGAGAAATGGCGTGAACATGATCAAGAACTGTTTAACTGTATTAAGAATGAACCCTTATTGTGTTAAATGACATTGAACCAAATGAGAATCTTGTAATTAGACCTGATGAAATTTTAGATGCAATCTCAATGTTAGATAATAACAAGGCGTGTGGCATGGATCATATCTATGCAGAACACTTGAAGTATGGGAGTCAGAAACTCTGTCCTTTATTATCAATGTGCTTTACTGGGCTTCTTATCCATGGGGTGCTACCTGATTCACTTCTCTCCATATTGCTCGTTCCAGTCCTAAAAGATAAAGCCGGGAAACTGAATAGCATTGACAACTACAGACCAATAGCGCTTTCTAGTATTCCATCCAAAGTTTTGGAACGCGTCCTCATTACCAGGCTTGATATCTCTCTACTAACATCACATAATCAGTTTGGCTTTAAAAGGGAACATGGCACAGATATGTGTATATTTGCTTTAAAGGAAATGGTTGCAAAATATGTGGATCAGAATTCAACCGTATTTATGTGTTTTTTAGATGCCTCAAAGGCGTTTGATAGGGTCAACCATGGAAAATTATTTATTAAATTACTTCAAAGAGGGGTACCAAAGGTCATTATCAGGATTCTAGTATACTGGTAAAGTCACCAGACAATGAGGGTCAAATGGGGCTGTGGAATATCCTCCCCATTTTATGTATCAAATGGTGTCCGTCAAGGGGGATTATTATCCCCGGCTTTATTTAATGTATACATGAATGATTTGTCAATCCAACTGAGTTTGTGTACTACTGGCTGCCTCGTTGGTAGCTCTCTCATTAACCATCTTGTGTATGCAGACGATTTGGCCATTGTTAGTCCATGCCGTGCTGGCTTGCAGCAACTACTTAAGGTATGCACACAATATGGCCTTGAGTATGACATTAAATTTAATGCAAAAAAGAGCAATGTCATGATAGTTAGAAGCAGAGAGGATAGAAAACAGGGAAAGTCAATTTTTTATCTGTGTAGCCCACTTGTGGTGTGTAAAGAAGTAAAGTATCTTGGTCATATAATCTCAGATGATCTTAGTGATGATCAAGATATATATCGTCAACGCTGCAAATTATATGCCCAGGCTAACATGTTCCTACGCAAGTTCAGTATGTGCTCTTCTAATGTCAAATGCTCTTTGTTTAAAGCCTTTTGTACACCTATGTATACGATTTGATGCAGGCAAAAGTATTGCTAACGAAGGTTTTATAGCAATATTATAAATGTGGCGACAGAATAGCCTAGAACTTGGGTAAGCCTTGCGTTTAGTAGCCTAATTGCGGTGATAGGCAAAACTAATGTGAATCACGGACTATCCTACAACCAAAGAAAGTAAAGGTGATTAGGCCTACCTGCGTTAGCCAAATAAAGGACGGGACTGCACCCTTCACAAACCGTAAAATAAAGTTTATTAGTTTTACAGTTGACTACAGTTGACAGTTCACCATCAGTCCACACAAACAATTCTGGTTTCCTTGCACTAGCCATTTCGCCGTAGCCTATTCTGTCTGTTTTTAAAGCGCAAGTTTTGGTGAATTTCTGTAAAGACACAGTGCCACCTATAGGCCTGGGGTATGAAGTAACGCGTTGAGTCGTGTTGAGATGGATCCGTTTGGACGCAAATATTCTTGATACGGTTCCAGGGAAGACGGAGGGAAAAAAGATCGGTTTGGTACGTGTGGACTAGGCCTATGAGATTGCTGATGCAGCTACTTAGATGGTTTAGTGCCAGCTACTTGTTTGTCTTCTCCAATGTGCCAACCTTTGAGGCAGTCCTTAGAAATTTAATGTACAAATTCATGTGCCGCCTGGATCTCTCACACAACAGTATTATTGAAGCTCTAGTGAACCCAGCCTTGAGGTACTCCTCTAAGCTTAGGAGGCATTGGAGAGAATGCCTATATGTTTGATGGTTGGTTTTGTCTTGTCTTGATGTTTTGTTTGGTTGTCTTGATGGGTTGTCTTGTTTTCTTGTTTTTTGTCTTCTTGTTTTTAAATATATTTATTCTGTCTGATTTTTATTCTCTGCTATGGACATTGTACTAGTGTCTGTGATAAATAAATACAAAAATAAAAATAAAATTGCAGGTACCGAAGTGTGCCTCATTACAGATGACTAGGGTATGAAAAAGTACCCGTATTCATGCGTACATAACACACAGACCATTAGGAACACAACAGTACTTGTTTGTCTTAGTGTGTAGGTCTAAAAGTAGTGTATGAATGTTTTGGTAGTCTTAGTCAGGACAGTGAGAGAGACCCCCATTAAGAATCAAAATAATGGCACGTGTATTACCACAGTACTAGCATTGTTGCGGAGCAACTTCACTTGACTGCATTTGAAAAAGTCCTCAGAAAAGTGGTTGGGGTAGTGGTGGTGGGGGAAAAAGAATGGAACCAAAATGGCAGAAGGGAGGTGCCTCTGTGCTTGGGGATGTTTCTGGGGAGTGAGTCACCATAAGAATCTAAACCACAGCCGCCAAAATCAAATCACAAGCTGCTACTTGGCTGGTTTGATAAATACTGCAATTGTGCTCGAAATCATGAGGTGGGCAAATGCTCTGAGACATGTGCAACAAACACACACAAATACTCTGTGTCTTTCTGTCTCACACACACACGCAGACACACGCACACACAAACTCACTCTTAACACATTCACAATATTCACAAATACACATACACACTGACTCAAACTACATGTGTACACTCTAAAAAATAATACACTTACTCAACTTAAAAAAATTGAGGTAACAATTTGCATGGATCTTTTTAAGTAATTTCAACTCAAGCCGTTTTTGAGTAAATATTGTGAGACTTATATAGTTAGAACAACTGAATTATATTATATGATCAAATTAATATAATTAAGTTGGTTCAACTTAATTAAGCTTTTAGAGGACAAATCAGGTTGATTGTGCTAAACTAATTGAGTTCTTCTCACTATAAAAGTCTCACAATATTTACTCAAAAAACAACTTGAGTTGAAATGACTTAAAAAAAATTAAGGTAACAATTTGCATGGATCTTTTTAAGTTATAGTAACTTACTTCACTTCTGTCTGAATAAAAGCACACAGCAATTTAAATTTTCTGAAAGCATTGTTTATTTTTAAAGCAATGGCAACTGGTCCAGTTGTGCAATGAATGAATGTAGAGCTCCGTCTGAATTCGTCATTTATCTGTATAAAAGAAAGGCACAATGTTAGAAAATTTACCTCAAGACAAACAACAAAATGAACAAAATCTACATGGTTTGCAGGGATTGACACATAATATTTCTCAAACTTCAAAAATAAATAAATGTTGGCCTACCTATTAGGCCTATGTTCAGGTTAAGCTAAGAATGTCAAATGGCCCACAAACCTTCATAAATAGTGACAATGTTAGGCTTAACTAGGACGACCAAATATGATCCTCAAACACGTGCAGTGTTAGAACTAGCAATGCTAAAATGTTAAGTGCGGAATACAGCTGCCACGGTGAAATTTGAAGACACCAGACAGCTAAATTTACCTTTACTAACTCCAAATGATCAAAGGGCAGGCTGCAGGTAACTTTGAAGACGCCAGCTACCAAAGTCATCTTTTCAAATGGTTTAATTACCGTGCAAGCAGCAGCTAGCTTGGAAGACACGATAGCTACTGTCTGTAGATAGCTAAAATCCATCTTTTCAAATATTCAAATTAGCAAAAGGGCAAGCTGTAGCGTTAATTTCATTTGACTGTCACGTGACAAAGATTTTGACGCACTGTGTGCCGTTGTTTGATAGCTGTTGCTTTTAAAACAAACACAAAAATAGTAGGCTAGACTACTTTGCACGTACCTGTGATGTTCGATGCAGGCTACAGGATCCTGTGCCATAATTTCTGTTACTTCTCAGGCGTGGTCTGGAAGGTCCTGAACGTTCAATCGTGTTATTAGCTTTATAAGTTTGGTCACGAGATTTACAAGTTTCAGGAACTTAATACTTTCTATTGTTAGGTGAAAGCAAGACTGTGTGTTGAAAATCCATATATGAATAAGTTGAGACAGCTTTCTTTCTTTTTCAGTATTACAAACTCCTTAAAATAAATTGTCAACTCACCTATACATGTACAAGTAGCAAACTTAATTTTTTTATGTCGAAAATGTTCTTCATTTTAAGTTTTATCTACTAACCTCTGAATCATTTTTTAGAGTGTATACATAGAAATCCTCACACACAATCATCTGCACATTTTCATTAGATACACACATTCTCTATCTCTCTCACACACACACACACACAAGCATTGAATGACACACACTAAGGATTCCTGTCCCATGAGTCAGTCTGTTATGTAACATCAGGAGCGCTAATTGAGTCGACTACGCCTCCGTTTATTCCCCCAGAGGTTTTCTCCTGCTCTTTCTGGTGGAAGATGCCAGCTCTCCACTATTTGATCGCTTCTGCCTTCACCTCAACTGAATCAAAGTATTTACCATATAGACAAGAGTATTAAAACATTCATATGGACTGGATCCCGCAGATAAAGTTGCAAAATTTAACATCAATCTTACTTTCTACCCCCCTAATAATCTCACACACATACTACAGTGTGGGGACAGGCCACACACATGCCAAAAGAACATCAAAACACTGTCATCATAGAGACTATGTTAGACCACTCCTCTCATTGCTATACAGTAATAAACTGGGTGATCACCACGGCAACATGGCTGACTCTGACTCACTCCACTTCTCTCTTTTTCTGTGTGTGTGTGTGTACAGCACACCTGTGTGTACCTAAGACCTATGAACATTCTTCATTTGAGAACTTTTCCACAATAGATATGTTTTACCACTGATGTGTACCCCTGATATGTGTGTGTGTGTGTGCGTGTGTGTGTGTGTGTGCGTGTGTGTATGTGTGTGCGTGTGTGTGTGTGTGTGTGTGTGAGAGCATGCATGTGTGTGTATGTGTCTGTGTGTGTGTTTCCGTCTGTGTATGAGAGTGGGTGTTTGCGCTTGTGTGAGAGTGTGTGTGGGTAATAAACCTAATTGCAGGTAGACAAAGGAAGCTCTGCGTTGGTAAGAGCTGAGCTACTGGAGTCATCAGGCAGAGAGACTCTGTAATGAGCTGGCAACGGTGCTACTCAGATACGCCCCAAGTCCTTAATAACACTGTGTAAAAGTCCCATGGGCCTGATAGCGTTCTTCAGACACAAGCGCAGATACCAGAGGGTGTGTGTGTGTGTGTGTGTGTGTGTGTGTACAAGCAACAATCCAGTAGTATATTGATGTTATTATTACACAAATGTTTACCCAGATACGACAGAGAGGATGCCACATCTTCCAGACATCAGACATGCAACATGGCATTAGGTATGTTTAGTGTAACGCCAAACCTCCAGACATATCATCAGCTGACACACATCCGGCCTTGCCACATTTTTTTAGATATTTGTACAAACATAGTATTAGTGTGAGTGAGAGAGTGTGTGTGTGTGTGTGTGTGTGTGTGTCTGTGTGTGTGTGTGCGTGTGAAAAAGAAAGAGAGAGATAGAAAGAGCAGAAATTAATTAACAGATCATGTTACTATTTCCATGTGGTTCTGATAAACAGCTGAATGAGAGAGAGAGAGTGAGAGAGAAAGAGAGAGAGAGAAAGAGTGAGAGAGAAAGAGAGGTGGACTTAGAGAAGGTAGGTGTGGCAACTTCAGGATAAAACTGACTGGCCACCTCTGTCCATCACCATTCCCCTCACACCCTGATTCTCATCTCACTGTAAAGTCCTCTGGATCATACTTTCCGGTGAGTTCAACTTTTTGCAGAAGTCTTTTGTTGTTGATGTGATGTGCAGTTGTGAGGTTGCGTGCACTGCAGTAAAACTCTGTGCAATGGCATAAGCCTGGCTGTGAGCAAACAAACTTGCCCTGAAATTATATTTGAAGAGTTCAGATACAAATCCCTCTAAATCCGTCAGACCACTTTTCTTTTTAGTAAGCAATTTTTTTTGTCAGGCTTCTATAGGTTTTGCTACAAATCAATATTTCAGACCAGGAAGAGAGTGGTATTTAGTGGGTTTTGAAGCTAAATTATCTGATTATTTTGAGCATTCACTCACCACCGTTATCTCATTTTTGATGGAGGTGGCGTTTAGAGGGTTTTGCATCTGAACTCTTCATTTAAAGGCAGACATGGCTCTCTTTTATTGTGTGACTACTTCTCTTTTGGGGTCTTCCATGTACATGTTCAGACAAAGGTATTTCCCTCATTTCAGCCGATGGTGATCTTGCATTTATTTGCTGATGTGTGCTCTATTATATATATATATATATATATATATATATATATATATATATATATATATATATATATATATATATATATATATATATATATATATATGCTCTGACTGTGCTGGTTTTGTAGAGGCCTGGGGCGTGTTGGATATCCACATGTTCACATGATGGTTCAGTAAAGGCTTCTTAAAACTCTGCTCCTCTGTCATCGCATCCTCTCTTTCTATTTCCCTCTCTGTCTCATGCAACATCCATCATTCTTTTCTCTCTCTCTCTCTCTCTCTCTCTCTCTCTTCCAGCATTCCCACTCTGACTGCTCCTCCCACTCTCTTTGTCCTGGCATAACCTCTCCCTCCTTCTGGTCCTCACCCTGATTGGCCTCTCTGTCCTTCCATCATGTTGAGCGGCTAGCTTGGCACCACGACGTAGCCAGGCGGAACAACTGCAGCTAGTAAAGTTTGCATTGCATTCAACTGCAGCTCATAAAGTTTGCATTGCATTCAAATAACAAGCAGATGGCTGATTGTTCCAGCAATTTAGAAAGGCATTCTGTGCACACTGGAAAATAAATACCGTATGCTCTGCTGTTTAAGAGAATAAAGTGAGTGAACTCCTACACATATTCTGTGGTGCAAGACAGAGCGAAGTCTGTGTACAGAGTCACTAAAGTTCATCTCTTCGTCTGTATCGCTCATATCCCCTTCTCTCTCTCTCTCACTCTCTCTCTTACCCCCCCCTCTCTGTTTCTGTTTCTCTCATGTTAGAGAGGGGCCTGGTAGGGCGTTGGCAATGGTCTGCCCTCTCTCTCTCTCTCTCTCTCTCTCACTCTTTCAACATGTCTCTCCTCCCCTCCTCTTTTTCTATTTCCCTCCCTTTGGTGAAGTGTGAGGGACTTGTGTCTTACCAGGGTGTGTCACAATGTGTGTGTGTGCATGTGCGTGCATGCAGAGAGAATGTATATATCATAGAGTATAAGGAGTAAGGAGTGGCAATATAAATGTTTGGCATCATGCCAAAAAAAAAAAAAAAAAAAAAAAAAAACCATAAGCCATGTTTTAGCCTTCTTAGTTTTTTAGCCAACTGTGTGCTTTGTGTTGTAAATGTAAATGTTCAGCACCAGTATTAAATTCCATCCTTCTTTTTCAGAGCCACCATGACCCGTATCATGAAAGCTATGGAAACCCTCACGGCAATTTTCCAGGAATACGCAGGTAAAGAAGGAGATGCTAAAACCATGAGCAAAGGGGAATTGAAGACTCTTTTGAGTAATGAATTTGGCAAAAACCTTGAGGTGAGATTTCTAACATACAGTGTTTTACAGTATTACTACAGCAAAAAAACTAGATAGATAGATACTTTATTGATCCCCAAGGGGAAATTCAAGATACTATAACTATATAAGAACTATATACTGTAGTTCCAGTGTGCTGGGTGGTTTATACAACTCCTAACTCCTAACTGTTAATATTGAATATTGATGACCTACTTTCTACACCTACTTTTCCCACTGCTTCCCAGAACTTGGAAACCCCTTAGAGACACAGAATTTCACTTGTATGCATCATGTTCTCACAAAATACTAATGCTTGCTAGCAATCAAATTCATTTTTGTTTTAATTGTATACACAAGGACAATGACTATTAGAATGTCGCCACACTCTCACAAATATTGATTCCCTGTTGTCTAAAGAGAGCTGCTTTAGCAAGGTTGTGAAAAGTGATTGTAAACCCCAACACTCTTTTCCATTTACATGCACAAACAGGATGCAAAAGACAATGCCTCGGACAAATTCTTCAAAAACCTCGATGCCAATGCAGATGGCAAGGTGGACTTCATAGAGTTTGTCACCTTCGTGGTTACTCTAACTATCATTCTGCAAGGCTCATAATGATAAGAGGAAGAGGCCCATTCATACACAAACACACACACACACACACACACACACACACACACACACACACAAACACACACACAGGGTCTCACCATCACCCTGTCCAGAGTGCCAGAGGGCTGCAGTGTTTAATTGTAAGGGTGTGATTAATTAAAAAATAGCCCCAAAAAAAACATTCAAACTGTATCTTACACACCCTCACAAAACCATGAACTTATCTTGGCTTGCAGTGGAATACATACATGTAAAACATATTTGAAATAAACAGTTAAACTTGGTTCCAAAGTGCCCGGCTGTTCTTTGTTCCTTTTTCGAATGCAACCTTGCAGTGGGAGGAAGAGGGAGAGGGACAAGAAGGTCAGGCCATAAAATAAGAGGGGTCAAGAGAGGAAGCGATAGACCTGGAGCAGGGATTCCCATACTGTGCACGCGAGCTTCCACTAGGGGGTACGCGAGATGAAAAAGGCAGTCGGAAAGGTGTTCAAAATGTTTTTTTTAAATATCTTAAGCCTATGTTTTCTTTGTTCTTTGTGTTTCATAGTGTTGTCCTCCACCCTGTTTTTTTAGTGTGAGAGTTCATAGACCAGTTGTACATTTTGATTTTGTTATTTGTTATCATAGGACGGCTAATTAAACATGATGCCTGGAATGTGTTACATTTTTATGTGTCGGATGGTGGGGGTACGCGAGCCAAGTCAGGATGTATGTGGTGGTACACAGGGAAAAAGTTTGGGAACTGCTGACACTACAGAGAGCAGCACCACCTTGTGGAGGAAAACAGTTTAAAAGTATCATCTACCCCGACCGCCAAATTGTAGGCATCCTATAGGCTATGAGTGAGAGTGAGTGATTTTTTGTGCCTACAATGCCAATCCGTAATGGACAAATAATAACAGATATCTCAATGAAACACAATGACATCAATATTGGTCTAAATCATGTTTTAGCATATCATGATATCAAATATCTCTAGAGATGTTTGAAGGATCTCTTTATCAAACTTGCCATACTTCCTCACTGTAATCCTGGTCACATTCAAGTAGCCTAGCTAGAGACAATGGGAGTGGCCGTTTCACAGCGACAAGTGGTTGCTATGCCACAAGCAAGGTGGGCCAAAATTGAAATAAGCACTATTAAATCTAAAAACTCAGGTTTTGTAACCAGAAAATACAGCAACTATGCGAGACACAGCCCTCTTTAGCTAGTTAGCTCTAGCTCTTTGAGTGCGCAACATTTAGCTAGAAAAGGCCTGCAGGGACATATAATATATTATATAACTACAGAAAACAAATGTAGTTTCACCAGATTTACTTCCATGACTAAAGGAAGTGTACCCTATCAAAGCAATAAAGAATAAGTTGAAGTTTTTAGTTAGTTAGTTTTAGTTTATTTTATAGTTTACATTTATTGACCACAGAAATAGCCTACCACAGAAAAAGGTGTTAAAGAGACAAAAAATAAAAATAAAAGTAATTTATCCATGTTAAAGCAATAGAAAACACCTAAACACATAATAAAATTGATTGAATTATTTGTCTGATTTTATTAAAGAATTTAAGTAAGGAAATCATTGGGACATGAAAATTTGATCCAAAACAGGAATCACCCATATAAACACACACGTGTAAATACACATGCACGCATACACACACACACACACATGCACACACACAGACACACACGCACACACACAAACACTCACAGGCACTCACATACATACACACACGCACGCAGAGCTACACACACGCACACAGAGCTTACTTGCTAACTAACTTAATGGCAAGTTGCACCGCAAAGCTCTGTGGTAGCAAAAATCAATGTGTGCCACTCAAAGGCAGAGGACAAAAGTATGTAGAGCAAAACGTTTGCATTTCCGATTTCGTCGTCCCTGCCAGAGTCTAACAGGTGTAATTCCAAATCCCCATGTTATATTTCCACAGGAAAAATCTCAAGATACCAGATCTCCTTATATGGGCAAAGATGGTAGATTTTTTTGTAGGCGAACTTCAGAGGTCCATACAAGCATATGTAACAGAGGCGAACTGAGCTAGCACGCTAGTTGCACGTGTAAATCCTCACACCCCTAACCTTAAGAACGCTGCAAACCGCTGAGTTGGAAGCCTGGGCTTTTAGCTCAGTGGTTAGAGCATTCGACTCCCATACCGGTGAATGTTGAGGTGGCGGATTCGAGGGCCGTGAGCGGCGGATGAATTACGACCTCTGTTACACATACACAAAAATTGCAAGAGTAGGGGATGGAGTAGAAGATGACAAATTGACAAGCATGATTTATTTTGGTGGAGAGGATGTAGAGGACTGAGCGGCGATCATATTTTGTACCGCTATGCGGTACATCTAGTTTGCCAACAAATTGGGACCCGGCTGCATACTACCACTATTTTAATCCGCCGTGACATCTTCACGGAACACTATGAAGCTATTTAGCTACAAAGTGCGTCCAAATTCACCCATTCTTCTCTGTTGAACTACTCGTAGCCTGCCTACTCATCACATAGACATCACAGGTATCACACGTATCACATCAAATAAAAGAGTGTTTTTTTTAGCTATTAAACAATGTTAGCCGCTAGTTGCTGTGGTAACGGTTCTCGAGAAAAGTAACTTTAAGTTAATCATATTATTTTATTTTTCAACAGGGCACATGAAACTGGGTGGGCATGTACTGTAGCCCCACTAGACTTGGTCCCCAGGGGTTATAAGGCAGGACTGACACACACACACACGCATATATTAACATACACTCGCATACACACACACACATCCATACACACAGACACACACGCACAGACACAAACACACACACATAAACACACACACACAGGCACACACAAACAAGCATACATATAAGTTGCAAGAGTAGGGGATGGAGTAGGAGATGGAGACAAATTGACAAGCATCATTTACACAACTGAGTGGCAGTCATATTTTGTACCGCTATGCGGTACATCTAGTTTTGCTTAGTTTTGACCACCGTATACAGGCCGATGGGTGTACAGTCACGATAAGTGTACAGCCACTAAATGTATAAATGATCTCTTATATATAAAGTATCTCTTACTCAATCCCCTACTCTTGTAACTTTTGTGCATGTAAATGAGTGTGTGCATGTGTGTGTCTTTGCTTTTGTGTATGTGTGCTTCTGTGTGTGTGTGTGTGTGTGTGTGTGTGTCTGTGTGAGTGTGTCAGTGTGTGTATGTATACATTTCAAATTGATTGATTGAATCCAGCAACCCTTCGCTCAACATCCCATCTGCAGGCCGATGTGTGTATAGTCACTAAATGTACACATTAATTCATGTATTGTATGGCCACCATATGAACGGAATTCCACGAAACTCAGCATGCATTCAGAGGGTGTCATTGTCAACCCAGCATCCATGACAATATGGAGGTGCATTAGTGCCTGCATGGGTGTTTTGCACATCTGGCAAGCCAGCATCCGTGACAATATGGAGGTGCATTAGTGCCTGCATGGGTGTTTTGCACATCTGGCAAGGCACAATCAATGATGTACAGTATTCAGGTTTTGAGCAACATATACTGTCATTCAGACAATGTCTTATCAGTAGGGCTGGGACAACGCGTCGACGTAATCGATGACATCGACGCAAAAAATACATCGATGCAAAATATGAGCGTTGATTCGTCAAGCATAACGTGTGCTGCTAAATATTTTTAAGTTTACACCTTCAGGGCCAGATGTACGTACATTTGCGAACGTAGCGTTATCAGCGCCATGGACACACCGCAGATTGCGAGCGCTGTCAGACCCAAGTTTCCGTCGTATTTATCAATCGTTCAATCCTTAGTGTAAACTGCGCCTGTCTCTGCCCTTCTCCGCCCATAAACGCAATTTACGAACGTCCACAACTGAATGGCAGCGCCTACAAGCGCAGTTGAATGAAGTTAACTGATGACAACATTAAAAAGAATCAAACGTTTAGCGATCATGAAATAATACCATACATGATAAGATGTCAACAAGCAGGGAGATAATGAAGATCAGTAGTTCTACTCAAACTACTTGTGCATGTAGGCTATGGGAGATTGGTCAAATCTAGCAAGTAGGAAAGTTTAAGTGAATGACGTGAAAGTGAAAGTAAGACATGCGAAAGGCCAACGAAAGTTAAGGTTGCTTTTGGTAGTACAAATACTTTCACCACAAAAACTGGTGTTCTAAATAGCGATTCTGTTGTCTTTGAAAGGTTCTCTTATTGACGCATTGAACTGCAATGTGGATTAACACCTGCTTTTACAAGGTGGAAGTATTTAGGCGCAGAATAGACGTGCGCTTTCAGGAGCAGTCTTTGTACATACCGCGGAATACATAACTAGGCGCTCTTTACTCTTCCCCTCCCATCTTTTTACGCTAAACTCCCACTTTCCCCTGGATCCTCCCATGAATGCATATGCATGACATGACAATCGCAATCTGCCACTTTCAGCTCCCGCGACAGGCCAGTTTGCGCTTTTAGGCTACATCATTGCGGCCTGTTTGTACATACCTCGCAATGATTTTACACGCACATTGCAAAACAAATACGCCTGAAATGGGCGCAAAAGCGTTAGTCCATCTGGCCCTCAGTGTTTTCCATACGTTGACTAATTGATGTTCTATGTTGTAGGCCTACTATTTAAATTAAAGAGAAGATAAAATAATTTAATTGAGCTGCACTTTTACTCACACAGCCTTTCCTCGCCCCGCCCGCTCTCTCTCGTAACGAGACCGCTGCTCCTCCTCTGCATGTGCATTTAACAAAATATTCACGATTGTTGAAGGATTGTTGTTGCCACATAGAAGCACTGCATAGAACACAGTGGGCTAAATTGCTATTAAATCCGCTTAGCATCGTGACCATGCTGCACAAATTTGCAGCATTAAAACTGCTGCATTAAAGTTAAAGTAAACTCTGCTAAGGTCTTATCACAACAAAATACATTGAGGAGACTAACTAAGTTAAGTTACATTATGCAATCAAGCAGTATCTCAAAGCTAACATTAGAATACTGTTTGGGTGTCAAGTTTAGCATGCTTACTAGCAGCTGCTTATTCGTTACTAATGCAGGGCTAATTTTATTGACTGAATGTTTGCAAAATCCCGATGTAAATGGAAAAGTGTTTTCCAAGACTCAAAAGTGCTTGTCCAAAGGAGAAGTCGAACCGTTATTTGAACTAACTACGTTATGAATTGCATCCACATGAGCAGCCTTTTAACTGTGTTAATGTTAATTGCAAGGATTCCCACACGAACGTTTTAAAATGACAGGCACTCAATTAGACGCCGTGTAACGCTTTGCAGTGCTATGTTCTATTTGCAGAATTCACATGAAAAAATATAAAAATAGGCTTAAAAATCCATTATCCATTCTTTAGGACGGCACAGTAAATGGGTTATTGTTGCTTATTTTGATTTTCAATTGAGCACAGTTATGGTTTTCTGTTCAGAAGTTAAAAATTGAAATGATGCGTCAATTTTCTAATTTCCCTTTTTTGCCCTTGTGGTTGGACTGAACCACGAACACCGTGACCGGGGGGAGAACACGATCTAGCTGGGCCAGGCTAGATGGTGGAAGAGAGCGCAGCCTGAAGTTGTTTGTGATTTTGACTCATTACTTTAGAGATTAATAACTAAAACAAGGCACGTTAAACATAACTTTCAGCCTATGTTGAACATATCTAGTAGGCCCTAGCCTATATTTGAATACCATGGCCATGCCATACCAAATAATTCCCCAAAGCAGAATGCTTTGCCATCGACGTCAGTCTTGGCTATACCGGGCTATACAGGCTACCCCAAGCACTGTTTGACATGCCATTTTTGCTTATTTAACGCTTTACGCTAGACTAGGTTTCATTAGGCTAAACGAAGACACAACAGTGAGCATAATTTATCAATTTATCCATTTATTAATTTCAACAGCAAATAGCCTACATTGGCCTGTAGGCAAGGGCTCAAGTCCATTGGTAATGCTCATGTAGGTCTTCAAAGCCTCCCCAAACATAGGCTAGAACAGGCCTACTCAAGTGTCAGGACACAGCAATTGTCTCCCTCTGCATCTAAGGTTCTGATCTCGAGCTGACATTATCAATCGCTTGGCACCTTGATGCAAGCTGAATTGTGTTTGATAGCCCTCTATCTCTACATCCGCTGATAAAATGTGGTTACCAACGCACCAATATGTATCAGCCCCCCCCCCCCACGCGTGGTTCAGCCCAACAAAAACGGTAAAAAAAAAACCCGGCAAAAATTCAATATTAACGGAATTTTACTTTTGTTTCCAATTCAGTTTCTGTTTTCTTTATCTTGCGTGACTAATGACACATTTAGAAAATAGCAGCAATTATCTATTTGCTGACCAGTTAAAAAAAATTGAAAATTGGATTATTGAACATATTTTTTATTTGGATCAGATGGATGGAGCAAATAGTACAAAGCACTGCAAAGCGTTACACGGACCTTAGACATACACTACTGAACTTTATTGACTGCTACCTCTGACTAAGAATGCATTACTTTGCACTTGTATAGTCTTTTATTTTGGAATCTTAAGAGCAATAAACATATATTGCAATGTTAAAGAATTCATGTTTTTTTCATTCAGATGTGTAAATAAACATGTATAAGTTGCCATTAGTGAATTAATGGGGAGATAATCTAATCGAATCGAAATCGAATCGGACTGAAAAAAATGAATCCTTAGATTAATCGATGCATCGAAAAAATCGCTAGATTAATCGTTTAAAAAAGAATCGTTTATCCCAGCCCTACTTATCAGGAAGACCTCAAATATTTCAGGGCAACAATGCCAAAATGAATTCTGCTCATATTTAAACGGTATTTTTCCATATGGAAGAGTCCAGGGGCTAAAATGGCTTGTCTGCAGTCCAGACCTGTCTAATTCGGTGCATCATGGAATAGGAAACATGATTAAGCCCACATACTGCAGAGCAGCCGAAATCCTGTATTGGGCAGGAAGGGGGCCACATTTCATTATCAAAACTCAGCAGCTGGTCTCCTCAGTTTCTAATCATTATGTTTAATGGTTTAACACAGTGGTAAGCATGCCTGTCCCATTTTGAGACTGGCATCAAATTCAAAATGAACATATCTTCCTTGAAAAAGTCAAATTTGTAATTTTCATTTGATATGCTGTGGTCCGTGTAACGCTTTGCAGTGCTTTGTTCTATTTGTTCCATCCATCGGGTCCAAATAAAAAATGTGTTCAATAATCCAATTTTCAATTTGTTTTAACTGGTCAGCAAATAGATAATTGCTGCTATTTTCTAAATGTGTCATTAGTCACGCAAGATAAAGAAAACAGAAACTGGATTGGAAACAAAAGTAAAATTCAGTTAATATTGGATTTTGGCCCCTTTTTTTTACTGTTTTTGTTGGGCTGAACCACGCGTAGGGGTGGGTGACCTGATAGATATTGGCGCGCGGTGTTGGTGATCACATTTTATCAGCGGATGTAGAGCATAGACTGTAAAAAATAGATGTAGAGATGGAGGGCTATCAAACACAGTTCCGCTTGCATCAAGGTGCCAAGCGATTGATAATGTCAGCTCGAGATCAGAACTTCAGATGCAGAGGGAGACATTGCTGCGTCCTGACACTTATGAGTAGGCCTACGTGAGCCCTAGTAGCCTACAGGCCAATGTAGGCTATTTGCTGTTGAAATTAATAAATGGATAAACTGATAAATTAGGCTCACCGCTGTGTCTTCGTTTAGCCTAATGAAACCTAGTCTAGCGTAAAGCGTTAAATAAGCAAAAATACCATGTCAAACAGTGCTCGGGGTAGCCTGTATAGCCCGGTATAGCCAAGACTGACGTCGATGACATTCTGCTTTGGGGAATTATTTGCTATGGCATGGCTATGGTATTCAAATATAGGCTACTGTAGATATGTTCAACATAGGCTGAAAGTTATGTTTAACGTGCCTTCTCCCAAAAAGTTTGTCATTAATCTCTAAAGTAATGAGTCAAAATCACAAACAACTTCAGGCGGCGCTCCCTTCCACCATCTAGCCTGGCCCAGCTAGATGGTGTTCTCCCCCCGGTATTCGTGGTTCAGTCCAATCACAAGGGCAAAAAAGGAAAATTAGAAAATTGACGCATCATTTCAATTTTTAACTTCTGAACAGAAAACCGTAACTGTGCTCAATTGAAAATCAAAATAAGCAACAATAACCCATTTACTGTGCCATCCTAAAGAATGGATAACGGATTTTTAAGCCTATTTTTATATTTTTTCATGTGAATTCTGCAAATAGAACATAGCACTGCAAAGCGTTACACGGACCCGGTCTAGCCAAAGATTTGATAAAAGATTTGCAAATTATATTTGTTTAATCTGTGAAGACTTCTGAATTGCAATGTTTAAAATATTTGCAAGAATTTCAAACAAGTAGGCTATGTGTTGAAGGTGGAGTCAGTGAAATGTTTTATTTCATAAATATGGCCTTTGCTGCCGCTAGGGTGCGTCTAGATTTCTAGGCTACCTTGACTGTACCACAACCAGAGCCATATGACCACAACCATCCCTACTAGGCTACACTACAAGTCCCATAATGCTTTAATTTGTTATGTCATGATGGAGACTGAAGACGGCATAGAGGGCGGTCTCGAACACATCTGCTACTGTACGGATTCTCTGCTAGCAAGCTAGCCGAAGAGACAAATTAACCCTCGGTAATGTTTCGCAGAAGAGAGTAACGAAGGGGGAGAAAAGGAGATTTGTTTAAAAAATGGCGGATGTTGCGGAGGAATATGGAATTCATTCTGCTGTCCCATCACTGCTGCATTCGTCCTCTCGTAATGGGACTAGCGTGGATTCTGCAACCGGTAACGAGAGCGGACCCACAGTCACCACTGTAACTACAGGCCCTCGGCTAGTCCGGATTGTCAAGTCAGATTCGGGCTATGGCTTTAATGTGCGAGGACAAGTCAGCGAGGGAGGACAGCTCCGAAGCATACATGGGGAATTGTACGCTCCTCTCCAGCATGTCAGTGCTGTTTTGCCTGGAGGTGCGGCAGATAGAGCGGGTATCTCAAAGGGTGACCGCATTCTCGAAGTGTAAGTTGTCCGGCTAACCTAACGTTAGCTAGAATAAGTTTATACGGTAACATTATAGTACGAGATCCATAACTCACGTTGTGCTCAAGCAGAAAAATGCGATTCCCACTACCCTGTGTTGACTTGGAAACACTTCACACTTTGATCACGTCTGTCAAACTTGTCAAACAAACCAGTCAAGCTAATTGGTTTATAAGGCAATGCGAGCCTGACGTGTGGCTCATCATCCTAATAAAAAATGTGCTATCAAACATTATAACTAGTCTAAATGAGCCAATCACCTACAATCGGTCAGTTAGCTAGGGGTTGACTTGGTTTGTTGTGTTCCTGAACCGTAGGAAGCCGTTACGTTACGCCACCACTTTGACAGCTAGCTGGATGGTTGCTGATGTTGATGTTAATATTTCAAGCCAAGCCGTTGAGTAGAATAACAGTGCATATCATTTTATTTAAAGACCAAGTGTGGGAAGTCGTATTCCAGTGGCAAACTCAGGTTTAGAATTTAGCATAGGGCTTAATGGATTGCTGTGGATTATAATAACGTTAGCTGAGGAAGCATGTTGGAGCCTCTGTCTCTGAAGAATTGTTGACATGCACCAGTTGCTACTGAGAAGGTTGAAGCGGAGCCATAGACTAATCAAGAATCATTGGTAGCTCTGACATTATACGGTTGTGTCATATGTTTACCTAGCTGATAACTTTAATTGAAGCATTTAGTTGTAAAATGTAGGCTAGTGTAAAATTGCATGCCTTGGCTTCCACTCCCTGTCACTCACCCGCTCACTGTTGGTATGCATAGAAGCACCCCAGTGATGGTGAGATGTGTTGCTATGGAGAACTGACTGTCTCCATTATGTCAGTTGCAAAAGGAGGTCTCATCACCAAGGTGATGAATGCATAATTTTAAATGTCATGCCTGACAGTGTCATAGTCATAGATATGCTCAGTGCCAGCTTGTATGACACTATCATAACGTCTATGTAACATGTTTAATGTAAGTAAGTAAGTAAATGTTTATTTATATAGCATATTTTTCATGCAACAGAGTGCACCTCAAAGCACTCAAACAGCATGCCAGACGGAGCAGCGAAAGATGCCAGCGTATCCGTTACTAAGCAATCAGCGTGGTGACAGGCCAACATAAAACACACGACATCACACAGTGGTGATAACAATATGAATGAGGAATATGATGGTAACTTTATGACATAACAAACATATTATCAATTAAAATAAGTAAATTAAAACAAATAAAAACACGATGCTGGACAGAGCAGCATCACTCGTCAGCATACCCAAAACTATCACAGACAGGCATGACAAACAAATTTGGGTCAAACAAATTAACAAATAGGCTTAATAAACAGTAAAAAAATATAAAATGTGTCTCCTCTGTGCATATGTTGTGCTACATTTGTGCTATTTGGGAAGTGTTTTGGTAGGATCATGGTAAGGAAGTGTAAACATCAATAAACATGGCCCTGAAATAGCTCCCAAATAGGCTGGTAAAAACAACTTGAGGGCCATTCCGTGTCAAATCAGATACGGTTGTTGTTGCACCGTCTCAGATTTTGTTCAAACCTTGGCCATATCAAGAATGGGTTCCAAAACCAAGGCCTGTAAAAATATTTCTGTTCAAATCCTATGTCTTCATATTATTTTCTGCCCTTGAAATGACTTAGATTTTACAGCCTGAAAATCACATTATCTGGGAAGCAATGTTTGGGCATTAATATAATGAAAAGTATTATTTGCAGGCAGCCCAAACTTTGCAGGGTGGAAGACAAACATGTTCTCAATATGACTGAACCATTACAAGTTTGTACAGCGTGCTCATTGATTTTCTAAAAGGCCCTATATTTGGTAAAACGTGCAAAAAGACTGACATTAAGGACAGTAAACTTGTTTTTGATTGTTATCAATCATTATTTTTTTTCTTTACATAGGGTAGAGTGGGGGAAAACGCCCCCCTTAAGGAATATGTGATATTAAAAAGCTAAATATATGTAGAATTGCTATCCTAGTTTTGAGTGACAATGTCATGAATTATAAACCAAATATGAAAATTGTCCAGAGTTAACAGTTAATTAGTATTTTACCAACAACAAAAATTGTGCAAAAGGGCCGTTTTGCCCCAGCGGTGGGGTAAAACGCCCCCCAAGGGTGGGGTAAAATGCCCCCACCCTGTCAAAGCAATGCCCCTCATACATTAATAGCAAAACCAAAAGTAAACAACTAAAGTAAACAAAATCTATTTTGGAGCAATAAAATATAATCAATAAATTGATACAAGCTACTATATTTGATCAATATCCAACTTTGTTTTAGTCACTGTTGAAAATTAGAACACTTGGCTAAAAATCCATTTTTCTTTTGTTTTCTTGAAGTACAGAGCATGCATCCATTTTATGGTGGGTACTTGTACATCACCATCGTCAACATAGTGCATAGAAATAAAAAGAACAACATTTTACTTCATCTAGTGATTAGTTTGTGAAATATAGGAGGGGGGGCGTTTTCCCCCACTCTACCCTACTCTACCTTATTAATGTTGTGGCAATGTTTGAGCTCTCCAAGGTTCTGCTTTTCAGTAATTTTCGTAGGATTAAAATGGCATGTGGGGTAGCTAGTAGCTACTTGAAAATCTATGTGAATGTAGCTCTGTGTATTAGGGCTGTTGGAACGGATTTCTAAAGTCGAATATAAATCGAATATTTAAAAAATCTATACTATTCTAATTTGGAAATTACTATTGGAATGTGGTGTTTTGGGGAGTTTTTTTATGTGTTGGCTAACTTTAGCGAATATGTGAAAACTAAATGTTTTTGTCACATCTAATGCACAATCTAAATATGGCAGAAGCATGCACCCACAGAGATCACCACTCCTGACCATTTCAGCTATGTGTGGAACTTTTCCCCAATCAGGAAATACTTGCTAATTTGGCGTCATCAAACATAGAGGCAATCAATAAAGTGGTAGTGGTATGGGCGTTCATTCAGTGTGTGTGCGCGTCTTCGCAAAATAAATTGAAACCACTCAAGTTGCACAGATATTGTTGGTAGACTGAGCTTTTGTTCAATATAACAAGTCAACCACGCGTTTATAGTGGTATTGGCAATGCATAAGCCCGTTTATACAGTGTATAGAGATGCATCGTAATCTTCAGTGTCCCGCCGGCGGGACAGGTACCCCCCTCCCCCACCTCCCCCCAACATTCTAAATTAATTGTATGCACCATATTGCTATGTAGCATAATAATGTTATACACTATTTCAAAGCTTTGACTCTTGGGAATCCAAAAATGACAACTTTTTTCATGTAAAATCTGTATAGTGCTTTACATTCTCAGATTAATCTTATTATGTCTCAATTAAATTTGATCCAAAATGCCACCCCTCCACTTTTGGTGCTTCCCTGACTTCTGGCTGCAGTGCAGCTGCAGCACAATAAGTAGATGCAACATATTGGGTACTGAAATATTCACAAGAATCCATAGAAATTGAATCTTCATGTTGTATTATCCAATTGTATTATTCATGTTGTATAGTCCATCTTATACACACTCATTGAACCAACAAAGTAAATCCAAAAATAGAGAATTTTTTGTAATTATTCCATATTTTGTGTTGTCAGTCTATATCAGAACACCTGAAATACAATCTAAATAGTCCACAAGAAACCTCAAAGTGTTACCTTTCATTTGAGACCAGGTTCATGTGCAGTAAGATTTTGATTGTCAGTATGCATTTTGGATAACAAAAAGTCCTATGGGGAGTTTCCATAGGCATTTTACAAAACGCATGCCTTGGCAAATAATGGTCTAAAGCACTCATATTTTCATTCTATATTGATCTACTTTTGCACACAGCTTCACAAGACCTGGTGCTAGTGCTCAGTTGTGTTTCTAAGTGATATCAAGTGACCTAGAGGGCTGAAATGTGGTCAGTTCAGAGATGCTTGTAATCCGGCAGAAAGAAAAAATGATATTCTAGCTTCTGTAACTCTGTGTGAGTCACACAGACATCACACAGTTATTTTGACTGTTTCCTACAAAAACTGCAGGTTCTCAGCTTTCTATAGAGGTCCAACATTTGATGATAGGCCCCAAAAGAGGTGGGAACAATGCCCTTCTAAATAGGCACAGTGCAATTTCAGGCAAAAACTTTGAAAAAAATTGTATTGAGATTCATGTGGTTAATAATAGGCAAAATTTGAGCATTAAATATTCAAATATAATTTGATTACTAAAAATAATAATGAATGAAATTCGAATTAGGTTATGGAGGAAGATTGACAGCCCTACTGTGTATGGGCATTTAGTGTACAAAATGCCAATGTCTCGCTAAATATGGCGACAAAGTCGCTAAGTTGGCAACACTGGACCCACCACCTCAGAAAAGAATGGTTGTTAACAGGCAAAACTTAAGCCCTTTATCTTCTGCTTTCATTATGACACTCAATGCTTGCTTGTACTTCATTCTTATTCGTTATGGGGGGAATTCTCCGATTGGCACGTAAGATTTTTTTTTTTACACGCTTCAGTTACGCACATTTCAGTTAAGCGTATTCTCCCATTCCCGCTTCTGTCACACCCACAACCCACAGGCGTGATTTATTTAAAATAGAACCAGACTGATCCACCACCTCACTTTAGGTTGATATGAAAACGTGGAGTGTGGACTTTCTTATTGACCTTCTGAATGCCATTGAAATCCAGAAAGAACACAAACCTGGTGAACTGAATAGAGAACGGCCCACAAAATGGTGTGTCATCACATAGCCTAACAAAGAATTGACTTCACAAAATTTCCCTTTTGCTTTGAGGTTAGTTTATAAAAAGTCAAGACGTGCTTGAGGTGTGTAGATTCATAATTTAAAAACTCAGTGTTGAGAAAGAACGTTTCAATGACAGCTTTGTCTCATAAAATCAATTTATCTATGCTAACGATTCTGGGACTCCTGCAGCGTCGAATACAGTAGAGAGACTGGCATAACAATGCAAACCTCCATTACAAACAAATCAAGAGACAGGAGAATGTAAACTAGGCTGCTTTACAATAGTGCAGACGTCTGTGCAAATGTATGGATGACTTCGGTCAAGTTGGAAAGAAATGGACAGATTCGAACAAAGTAGGCTATGGGATTATGACTTCACGTCAAGTTAAAACTGAAGATGCACATTCGGTAAGCTCCAATATCCAAAGTGAGCGATTATAACGGGGTTTTCCCTATTTATCAATGAAGCCTCATGGATAAGGTAATGTTGGGAAATGTGTCACCGTGTGACACTGCAATAGGGAAAAACATAAAGCCGTCTCAGCATGTTAAGCACCAAATTTGATAATGTAATGTTAATTTGTAACGTTCTGTGTAACATAGGCTATGTATTTAGAACTAGGCCTATTCTGCTGACATCGAGCAATATGCTGTTTCACCTTGTAGTGGCGCTTGACCTTAATACAGCCCTCAGGAATGCGTAGCTGGAAGGTGCTTAAGTCAGAACGTGCGCAAGAGTTGTATACATAAAAAAACGTGTGTTTTGCTGTTGTCATTCGGTTGGAAGAAGTTGCGTTACAGGTCTCTCTCCTACATCTCTGTTTTCTGGCAGCAATGGGATGAACGTGGAGGGGGCGACACACAAACAGGTGGTGGACCTGATACGGGCGGGGGAGAGGGAACTGGTGCTGGCCGTGCTGTCGGTGCCCCAGGCCGAGACGGACAGCCTCGAGGCGACCGACGAAAGCCCTGCGGCGTGTTGCTATGACTACAGTGACAAGCAGGCAGTGCCCATCTCCATACCCACCTACAAGCATGTAGAGCAGAACTCGGAGAAGTTTGTGGTGGGTGTTCCTTGCTTTTGTGTACGAAGGAGAATTTCACTTATGCACCCACACACACATTGATAAAGAATTGATACTGATGGTAATTTTTATACCATAGATCCATAAGGCAAACCTGCATACCAACTCTAAGACTATTTTCTTAAAGTTACAGTCTTCATTCCTGGTGAGGAATGGTTTGATGCTAGAGCTCAGCAGTCCCTCCCTTCCTTACTCCTGAAACAATGTTGTGGATTATACACAGTTAGACAATAGTTTATGCTTATTTCCTATACATACACAGTTCAGCACAGGGACGCCAGTGTTTATTGACACAAACACAAACACACACACACACACTGAGCGGATAGACAGTGATAACAGCAATGCAAAGATAATTTAGCTGAAATAAAAAATGCAATGGAAAGTTATTACAAACTTTTAAGCAGGTCAGATTGGTTACATATAGTTATAATGAAGAAACAATGTATTATAATAATTAGGATTATAAGCAAGAACAGGAACTTTAAGGGAGTCAGATTAGTTACAAACAGCTCTGGAAAAAAATGAAGAGACCACTGCATATTTTTCTGATGTCATCCTACAGTTGCTGAGTGACATTTGAATGAGTTGATGGTCATATTCAAATTTGCAGTGGTCTCTTGCCACATTCATGCCACATCGGATATTTGGAAATTCGGACCTCCGATAGAGGAAAAATTACTTAAACGCAAAGTCGGGAGACTCGTGCGGAACTCTTGTGCCCCGAGATACCCGACTTAATGTCATGTTCTCCAACTACAGCGGCCTCCCTTGCAACAACACGAGAGGCGAATCTCACTCTCATTACAAATAGGCACGGTATGACTAAATGCATTATCCTTCTTACTCAGCTATAGTAAGCAGTTTTGATAACTTATTTATGTGTTTCCTGTATTCTTTTTCCGAGCTGATCTCATGAACATACTTTTTTGGAGGTTGGAATTTTTTAAAGTCCTCCGAGTTTGCGGCAGGCATGAAGGCAGTATTCATTTTGAATATGACAGTCAACTCATTCGAATGTTACTCAGCAACCGTAAGATGACATCAGAAAAATGTGCAGTGGTCTCTTAGTTTTTTCCAAAGCTGTATATGGTAATAATTATAAGAAATTAACAATGTATTATTATTGTAATTATAATTATTCACAGTTGTAGTAGTATTTATAAACTGCCTGTTTTTCTGCAGGTATACAATGTGTACATGGCAGGCCGACAGCTATGCTCCAAGCGATATCGGGAGTTTGCCATCCTGCACCAGAACTTAAAGAGGGAGTTCAGCACCTACAATTTCTCCAAACTGCCGGGAAAGTGGCCTTTCTCCCTGTCCGAGCAGCAGCTGGACGCACGGCGCAGAGGTCTAGAGGAGTATCTGGAGAAAGGTGTGGGGAGGATAGATAAGCTCATATACAGACTAGAGGAGTACCTGGAGAAAGGTGTGGGGAGGATAGATAAGCTCATATACAGACTAGAGGAGTACCTGGAGAAAGGTGTGGGGAGGATAGATAAGCTCATATACAGACTAGAGGAGTACCTGGAGAAAGGTGTGGGGAGGATAGATAAGCTCATATACAGACTAGAGGAGTACCTGGAGAAAGGTGTGGGGAGGATAGATAAGCTCATATACAGACTAGAACAGACTTAAGGCTTCCGCACTTAGCAATACAAGTGCGCCGAGACTTATCTTATACCTGGCACACAAATCTTGTTCCTAGCTTATACCCAATGCAGTGATCATTATTCGGCCAAGTTGTCAAATGAACCTTGCGCACCCACAGGCGTATCAAAGACTAAATTAGTTGTGGTTCGGCGCATGATCGCAAGTTCCTATTTTAACGGCAATGAAAATGATAGCCCCACTGACCAAGGCAAACCTGGTCTGAAGTGACGTGTGTGTTCTACAGGTATTTTGAAAGGGCACTTTCACTAAATGTAACATTTGGCAAGACCTTAGCAAAAAGTCCCAGGCAGCACGACTGGTGTGCTTGGATGAATGCCGTTAATTTTTGTTCAGTCATTCAAATACACTCTTAAAACGAATGTGTTGAAAATAACACAACTTGCTGTTTTTAACACATCTCCATGTCCAGATCGGGACAACACAATGTGTGTTGTTTACTGTGTACACTCTTACAAAAAATATTTTGAAAATAACACAACTTGTATTGTTTTTTAACACATCTCTATGTCCAAAATGGGGACATCACACTTTGTGTTGTTTTGTCTAGCACTTGCTTTTTTTCTCAATTGTAATCCCTTGTCAGCCGGTAGTGAAAGTAAATAAGTATAAGTATAAGCCTTGGTTTTGTCGTTGCCTTGAAATACTAGGGGAGTGCAGACTCGTGTATACTCTGCTTGTCACAGACACAGTTTTAGCAAAGCAAGCTTTAGTGGAATCCTGCTGTTCCATATACGGTTTTGCATGCAAGCAGACCCCTGCTGAAATGTGCCTACTGGTACTCGCCGTCAAAATAGCAACACGCTGTTTGATTTTGCGCTCCTTGTACTGGAGCGCAAAACTAGATGGCAGATATCACGCTCATTTGTTGAATGGATGTTATGCTCAAAACACATCCATGACTAATTAAGAAGCGTTAACCTTAAGAACAACCCTTTTAAACAATGCGTTTGGCGCAGAGACCTTTCTTACCGCTGGCAAGATAGCATAGATAGCATTCAATAAACAATGGATTGAGCAGTGCTGACAAAAATAGAACTGAATTGTAATCTGGCGGCGGAGAGGTTTGATGGTGGTGTGCGGTGTTGTATTGGAAACAATGGAATGTAATGTTATCAAACATTGAAAGCGAAGTGCACCAGATTAATGTTGCCACCTCTTTGCGGAGGCCTTTAGAATCGTACCCCTTTCAAGCCAGGTTTCAGCTTGCCCAGGGTTCAGCTTGGGTTGCTGTTTGTTTTGAAAGGGTTATCCTGGGTTGTCCAACTCAGTTTGGCGACGCATGTGTCAGGTGAGTTAGACGCGGGTCCAACCAGGGCCAGTTCCTAGATGAATGGCACGACCCGGAACACACAGACAGACAGACAGCAAACGGTGGGTCAGCTGAAGGGTGGAAAGAGAGGACATAAAGGGAAAGCTATGGGAGCAAATGCAAGTTGTTGTAGTCATTATTTATAGCACTTAAGCATTCTGTGAAAAGTGAGTTCACACAAATGTGTCTTCATGACGGGCCCCTGGATCTTTCTAACCATTTGCTCTTTTTCTGCCGTGTGTTATCTACAGCCTGTTCTGTGAGGGTGATTGGAGAAAGTGACATAATGCAAGAGTTCCTGTCTGAATCAGATGAGGTATGTGTATTGGAGTTTGTGCTGGTTCTTCATATTAATGGGTCCTCACTCTTCCCCTCTGTCTTTTTCTGCATTTCCCTTCTCTGTTTTCTGATTAAAACGCCTTATGTTTATATTAAAACGCCTTATGTTTATATTAAAACGCCTTATGTTTATATTAAAACGCCTCCAAAAGCATGAAAAGACAATGGCTATTATCATTATGTATGTGTTTAGAGACAGTATTACTCATAAGAGTATCTTATTACAGTGTGATGGATGGTCAAGCACATTGACATCATGTAAGGCATACAGTACATGTCTATGTCATATGACATTCATATGCCTGTGGTCAGACTTCAGACGTCAGTGTGATCTCTCTCCTGCTGCATGTTTCAGGTGACAAGCTACCATTGGTGTTAGTGACCAATTTAATACAATTGCTTTGAGCAGAGAGTAACTGGTGTCTCGCTCGCTTGGATGATGAGATCGAGGCAAATAAAATAAGGTGGCTGGGTTGTTTTGGTTTGACACTGAGTCGAATGGGAGAAATGTCTCTTCATTCACATGATGTCCCCAGAAGGAGCTAATTTCATTTGTGTATATGTGGTTGTCTAAACCACATATACACAAATCATTGCCTCCGGATGGTTCCTCAAACAACATGAAAGGATATAAAAAACTGATGCGAACAGGCTGGGAACTCCCCACCTTCACCCCTCAAATACGAATGTCTCTTAAGTGTTATGGTTCAATTCTTCTTGCCTCCAGAACTTTAATGGTGTGTCAGATGTGGAGCTGAGAATAGCCATGCCGGACAAAACGACAGCCACGGTCCGAGTACGTAAGAACAGCACCACGGACCAGGTCTATCAGGTAAGATACTGTAGGTTATGAAAGACTGGCTATTGGGGGCAGTGGTAGCCTATTGGTTAAGGAGCTGGGCTCTGGGTTCAAATCGTGGCTGCGGTTGTGGTTGTTTCGTTGAGCAAGGCCCTTTACCCTGAGTCGCTCCGGGGAGACTGGCCCTTGTAAAAGTAGATATAAGTCGCTTTGGATAAAAGTGTCAGCCAGATAAATTAATAAAATAAAATAGAGTAAAAATAAGCACCTCAAGGTCACCTCTGCATCCACAGCCCAGAAGCACCCTTGTTTACAACAGATGAAATGTCCATACTCATCTTGAGTAAATAAAAGGTCCTATATGTAGGACATTTGTTGTAATAAATCATAAAATTACCTTTATATGCCATCAGAGATTGAAAAAACATGTTATTTTCAAATACCGACTTCACTGACAACAATGGTACAGCCAGGATATTCAAATTCAAACTTTCATTTGCAGCCTGCTAGTGTTGCATGGTGCACCGATACTATAAAAGTATCGCAATACCCTAAATTAAAAAAAGTTTTTTTTTTATTACCGTACTAGTATCGATACTTTTAAGAATGACCGTGTTGTTTTGCAGTAAGATAGGCCTACGTATGTCATGTGAGTGTGCGCAAATTGGGGCAGCCGTGGCCCACTGGTTAGCACTCTGGACTTGTAACCGGAGGGTTGCCGGTTCGAGCCCCGACCAGTGGGCCGCGGCTGAAGTGCCCTTGAGCAAGGTACCTAACCCCTTACTGCTCCCTGAGCGCCGCGGTCGTAGCAGGCAGCTCACTGCGCCGGGATTAGTGTGTGCTTCACCTCACTGTGTGTTCACTGTGTGCTGTTTGTGTTTCACTAATTCACCGATTGGGTTAAATGCAGAGACCAAATTTCCCTCACGGGATTAAAAAAGTATATATACTTATACTTATACTTATACTTATACAAAGCATGCCTCTACTGCTTCCTGTAGCCCATGTGAGTGTGCGCAAAGCCTCTAGTGCTTCCTGTAGCCCATGTGAGTGTGCGCAAAGCCTCTGGTGCTTCCTGTAGCCCATGGGTCTTTTCTCCTCACGTACACACACATGCAGTTGTCAACGGCAGAGGTCATGTGATGAGTTCAGTGAGACATGGCTGCTAATTAAAGTGATGCTGTGGCCGTACAGCAACAAATAATAGGCTCATGATTTGCTGACTTACACCTTGCAAGTGTGTGTTGCTAACCTATCTAGGCTAGGGAATTCAGTTCATTTAGGCCTACTGTTGGTTTTAATAACATTTCAGAAATAGGCTACGCAACCTATTGGCAAACTTTTACATCTGGAGAGAGCTCCTTCTAGCTAACTATCCTGTTAGCTCAAGTCATGTCTGCCATTTGTGTAGTGTGCTGTGCTCACCAAAATCATAGAAATTAAGTGCAAGACACTTACTGTATCTCTTCAATGACACCAGAAAGTTTCTCTTTGACTCTTATTTTTTTAACATTTGTTTTATCTAATGACATAAAAAACATCCACCTATCCTTATGCACTATGCACAACCATTTTCCACTAACCTAAAACTGTGACACTGAAGGCTCAATACCTGAAGGCTGAAGACTTTCACGTTCTTCTTAAAGTGACAGGCACTCAATTAGACCTACACACCACCAATGTAATGACAGAAAATATGTGTAATAGTTAAAAAATCAAAATTAAGTATTCAAATTATACTTTTTAGCTATTAGTAATTATGCAGATCATAAAATACTATAAATTATTAAAGGACAAGTTCGGTATTTTACACTTAAAGCCCTGTTTTCAGATAGTATTAGGCTTATGATGTGAACATGACAGGTTATGGACATAACAAATAAGTTAATTTTCCGCCTGTTACAAACCTTACGTTACAAAATGTCAACCTTACCCCAAGTTCTTCCAACTTTGTCGTCCCAGGAGGTAATGTGGGAACCGCTGTATTTCTCAGGCCAAAGAGCTTTTTGGGCGATTTCTTTCGACCTCCAGCGAAGTTCAGTAAAATGCAGACCGCAGAGACACGGTGATCAGCTTTCTGCAGATTCTCAACAGGTGTGCTCACATCCAACACCAGAAATTCCAGCCACAACATTAGCCTTTCTGGATCGTTGAAAGGAAGTCTGTGACAACTTTTTTTTCTACGAATTTTCCCGCAATTCGGAACTGCACAAAATCGCCTCATTTTTAGCTGTCTGTTGCAAAATATTTCAACAGCGATCTTCTGCTTCTTCTGTGTATTCAATGAAATGTCAGTGGTTTGCTTGTAATTGGCAAGACGGTGTAAGGTGCATTATCGCCACCAACTGGGCTGGAGTGTCTATTATTCAAGCTCTCAACGGAAGAATGTACGGGTGTGAGGCGTTAGGAAACGCATGGTAAACACCTGTTGGAAAGCATCTTTTGCAGCGATTTTTGTGTGAGCATATCAGTGAACACCCCTGACCACTCGGTGAGTTTCACGTCTTTGTAAACGAAAGTTTAAAGGAGAATTCCGGTGTGATATTGACCTAAAGTGTATTGAAACATGATACCGAGTGTGAACGTATGTCTCATAGCCCATCTCGGCTTGTCCCCTGCACTCCAAAATCTGGCGCTAGTTAGCCGATGCTACCAACAGCTTTTTCAATAGTGGTGCTTCGGCATTGGGCTAGCCATGCAAATAAATCACTGTTTTACACCCATTTACGAGGCTCAATGTATCTCCACACTTCATTGGTAGACTTCCGAGGGCCCTGACATTTAAAACGAGACATTGAGAACTTTGAAAAAGCACTGGTAGTTTACTTACAAGACGATTTATACAGACAGTATCTTCACGAAGTTTAGCGTTTGCAGCCATCTTGAATTTAGTCACGATAAGTCGAGCAACAAGTAAGAATGAACAGGTATGATAAGGGATCAGATTCCAAAAATAATTTAGGGGAAATGCATGGATTCCAGTTGCTGCTACTGGAAGAAACTGGAATCCATGCATTTCCACTGAATTAATTTTGGAATCTGATCCCTTATCATACCTGTTCATTCTTACTCGTTACTCGACTTATCGTGACTAAATTCAAGATGGCTGCAAACGCTAAACTTCGTGACGATACTGTCTGTATAAATCGTCTTGTAAGTAAACTACCAGTGCTTTTTCAAAGTTCTCAATGTCTCGTTTTAAATGTCAGGGCCCTCGGAAGTCTACCAATGAAGTGTGGAGATACATTGAGCCTCGTAAATGGGTGTAAAACAGTGATTTATTTGCATGGCTAGCCCGATGCCGAAGCACCACTATTGAAAAAGCTGTTGGTAGCATCGGCTAACTAGCGCCAGATTTTGGAGTGCAGGGGACAAGCCGAGATGGGCTATGAGACATACGTTCACACTCGGTATCATGTTTCAATACACTTTAGGTCAATATCACACCGGAATTCTCCTTTAAAGCATTTTAGGAAGGATTGTTCCAGTGCACCTATGCAGCGTTCTGGAGGAGGGGGGGCGCTACCACAGAAACCGAAAATTCTCAGGACAGCAGCATGTGTCCAAATTTCAATCTTAAACGTTCTATTTAATCATAAACTATCTGAAAACAGGGCTTTAAGTGTAAAATACCGAACTTGTCCTTTAACCTAATATATATTTTATATGCATTCCAACATATATGAAATAGAAACATACGTATGGCCTAAGCCATCATTTTCATCATTTTCTGTGTGTGTGTGTGTGTGTATGTGTGTGTGTGTGTGTGTGTGTGTGTAGAGGGTCAAGCAGAGTCTACCACTGGTGTGAATGATCACACAATATTCATTATTACTGATGGCTTCAAGGTGTTGGGGTGTTCAAGGCCCCCAAATCAAACAAAATGTAAAAAATTCTTGACTTGGTATCGAAACAATAATTTTGGTATTGTGACAACACTACAGCCTGCAAATACTGTTTATGTTTGAGTTTGTGTTTTGGCCTGCTTCGCCACCTTCCGCCAATTTTACCAATCACACGGCTAGTAGCATTTTGACCTTTGAATTACCAGATTAGCCTACTTAATGCTCTCAAATGTTTTGATTTTGAACTGCAATGCCCATTTTAAACACTAGTGTTTGTTCTTACAGTACATATAGCACCTTTCATGTTGTCATAAATTCATATCAATGCTACACAGAGAATAGCAAGTGCTTTGTGATAAAATACATGGGTCTGTGGATATGTGTGTGTGTGTGTGTGTGTGTGTGTGTGTGTGTTTGTGTGTGCGTGTGTCTGGGTCTGTGTGTTTCAGGCTGTTGTAATGAGAGTCGAAATGGATAGCATCACAGCCAGTTACTTTGCACTTTTTGAAGTGATTAATCATACATTTGGTAAGTACATCTTCATGAGCTTTCATCTGAGTGTCTGTGCACCTGGGTCAGTTGAGACTACAGGCTTGGCCATCTGCTATAGATCCACATAATGGACATAGTGGTCAAAATGTAATAGGCGTAATAGGCTGCAATGGGAGCAGGTGTGTTTGCCATCTTTATAAGGGAGCGTACCTATGTTCCCCGGGTCCTATGTCCCCCGCTTTGTAAGGGACCGGGGAACATGGGACCCTTTTTAAAACCCTAACCCTAACCCCGAGCGGGGAACATAGGACCCAGAGAACATAGGACCTGGGGAACATAGGGATGACCCCTTTTGTAATAAATGTATGTGTAGAGATTTGAACTAGATAACTAAGAATCTGTACCCTTGTTATTAATGTTACTACAAATCATGTCAGCCCTATATTTAACTAAGAATAGTTCAAAGACAACATATCAACCGTTGAAGCCAGCAACATGTCTCAAAAAGTTGGGACAATTCTTTATAGCATTCTTTTTAATTCACATTTTTACAAAGCGTCCCAACTTTTAAGAGTAAGCTATCAACACACCCTTGACCCTTAACCCTTGAATTTCCCCTTGAGGATCAATAAAGTATCTATCACACACACACACACACACACACACATGCACATACACACACACACACACACACACACACACACGCACGCACATACACACACACACACACACACACACACACACACACACACACACACAGTGCCCCCCAGAACAATCTTGGTTGCGGCCTGATTATTATTTGTTATTTATTTTTGCTTCAATCCCTGACTTCCTTTTGTCACCACATGATTGCATCTCTCTCTCTCTCTCTCTCTCTCTCTCTCTCTCTCTCTCTCTCTCTCTCTCTCTCTCTCTCTCTCTCTCTCTCTCTGTCCAGTGCGTAAGCTGGCCCCTAATGAGTTTCCCCATAAGCTGTATGTGCAAAACTACACGTCTGCAGTGCCGGGCACCTGTCTGACCCTTCGCAAGTGGCTCTTTAGCGCAGAGGAGGAAGTGCTGCTCAACGACAACCAGCTGGCCATAACCTACTGCTTCCACCAGGTGTGCCTGTGTGCGTTTTTGTGTGTGTGTGTGTGTGTGTGTGTGTGTAAGAGAGAGAGAGAGAAAGAGGGAGAGAGAATGTTTTCAGGGTGGCTGCGGGTCCTTAAAAAGTCTTAAAATCACTTTTTCTAAAGATAAGGCCTTAAAAACTATTAAATTATCTTAAATTCAGATTCGGATAGGTCTTAAATCTTTTTTAGTCGTGTCACTGCGATAATGCAGGCAATCTGTTCTGTCAGGTTGAATAATTATGTTAATTATGTCCGGTAGGTGCTGGGTTTGCTTGTTGGAAGTGCATGTGTAGGCTATACTTATGTGAGAGGGAACTTGGAACTTGGTAGGCTTAGTTGTAGTCTACGCGATTAAAAAGTAGGTCCACTTGTGTGTAGTATCCAAACAATCCAACTCAAAATCCAAGAACACCATGCGAATTATCCTCCCGAGTCTTGTTCCTTTGTTTGTTGTTGTTGTTTTCAGTTTAAAAACAAACAACTGAGAACCCACACAACACCATTCAGATTTCAAACAAAAAAGTCTGCTGGGAAGGTTTGCTTCTATCTGTCAAATTTGAACCAA
The DNA here is from genome assembly GCF_018492685.1 of Alosa sapidissima. Lineage (NCBI taxonomy): Eukaryota > Metazoa > Chordata > Actinopteri > Clupeiformes > Clupeidae > Alosa > Alosa sapidissima. The sequence goes on from NC_055966.1 coordinate 35,763,520, forward strand.
CTTCATGGTTTATGTGCAACATATCACCAGTCTCGCTTAGTAGGCCTAGTGCTTAATTAGCCTACCGGTATATAAGAACACAAAAACTGTGCGTAATGACGAACTGGGAATTTGTATTGATAAAAAAAATTAAAATGAAAAATCGTTTGCTAGCAGCGCCCTCAGCACCCACATTCCCACGCCCTTTTGTGTGTGTGTGTGTGTGTGAGAGAGAGAGGAAGAGAGAGAGAGAGAAGAGAGAGAGAGAGAGAGAGAGAGAGGTAGAGATAGAGACAGAGAGAGAGAGAGAGATAACATTGTGAGACAGGGAGTGTGGCGAGCATGCATGTGTCTGTCTATGTGCTGAATGTGTTTGTCTCTACGTGTTTCTTTCTATCCAACCCTCTTTCTGTAACTTCTTTCTGCTTGTTTTCCTCACAGCGCTCCATGCTTCACTCACTTCACTCTCTCCTCCTTCTCTCTCCTCACTCACTCTCTCCTCCTTCTCTCTCCTCACTCACTCTCTCCTCCTTCTCTCTCCTCACTTCACTCTCTCCTCCTTCTCTCTCCTCACTCACTCTCTCCTCCTTCTCTCTCCTCACTCACTCTCTCCTCCTTCTCTCTCCTCCTTCTCTCTCCTCACTCACTCTCTCCTCCTTCTCTCTCCTCCTTCTCTCTCCTCACTCACTCTCTCCTCCTTCTCTCTCCTCACTTCACTCTCTCCTCCTTCTCTCTCCTCACTTCACTCTCTCCTCCTTCTCTCTCCTCCTTCTCTCTCCTCACTTCACTCTCTCCTCCTTCTCTCTCCTCCTTCTCTCTCCTCACTCACTCTCTCCTCACTCACTCTCTCCTCACTTCACTCTCTCCTCCTTCTCTCTCCTCCTTCTCTCTCCTCACTCACTCTCTCCTCCTCCTCTCTCCCCACCAGGCCATGGAGGACGTGAAGAAGGGATCCATAAAGGTGGGGGAGAAGTCTTATCAGCTCCAGAAACTCGCCGAGCAGAAGAAGATAAATATTGTAAGTTGTGTCGTGTCGTGTGTGTCGTGTCGTGTCGTGTCGTGTCGTGTGTGTGTGTGTGTGGCATGTCGTTAGAGTAATGGGTGTTTTAGATTTTTGCAATTAAGTTTTCAATGTATTTTCTCCCAATCTAAAGCATAAGGGTCGAAATATACAGTTCTGTAGTCTGTATGTCCCTTGTGCGCCAGAGCGATAGATAGACGATATACAGGTCTGCTGTATTCAGTCCTCTGTCGCCACCTGCTGGCTTTGAGTGAGAAATGCACAGGATATTAAAGATAAGCAACACTTCACAGTAATAAGTTAACATTCCTTCACCCTCCTTTGTGATCTTCCTGCTAATGCCTTCATGTCTAGCTTGGTCAAATGAGCAAGAATAATTTCCAAATGATCAATATTCCTTTCCATAAAAAGGACAGTGATTACTATTTTACTACTGACTACTGATTTATTATTTATTATTGCACTGTTAACATCTCTGCTGTTGTATTTCCACTGGCCCTCTTTAGCACCCTTGTGACCCTACGTTTCTCTGTTACTTCTCCATCAGTACTTGAGTATGTTGAGCACATGTGAAGGCTACAATGAGATCGTGTTCCCTCACTGCGCGTGTGACTCTAGGCGCAAAGGCCATGTGCTCACTGCCATCAGCATCCACCACTTCAAGCTGCATGCCTGCACCGAGGACGGGACTCTGGAGGTGAGCTGCCACTGTGGCCGCCACAACAGCTCTCTGTGGACACACACACACACACACACACACACACACACACACACACACACACACACACACACACACACACACACTCTCACACACACACACACACAATGAGTTTAATGGACACACACACACACACACACATTCACACACACACACTCACACACACACACACACACAATTAGTTTAATGGACACACACACACCTGCATACACATGCACACACACACACACACACACACACACACACACACACACACAATGAGTTTAATGGACACACACACCTACACACACACACACACACTCACACACACACACACAATGAGTTTAATGGACACACACACGCACACACACACACACACACTCTCTCTGTGGACAGGCACATCCCTCGCTGTGCTCAAAACCTTCATTGTTTAGTAGTGACATAGTGCATATTACACTCGATGGGCCTTCCTTGGGCAAAGAATAAAGTCGCCCAATGAGCAAAGTGTCTTATGCATAAGCTGAACCTATCAAGTGGCATGTGGAAGTATTAAGCTGATCCACCGATGTTTGAGCGTAGCATCTTGCCTATCGTATTATCTTATTTGCAAATAGATTGTGCCTGATTATTAAATAAGTTTTAGTTAGACTTAAGACTTTGCACTTTTCCTTTTAATGCCTTTTAATTTGCGGCCCAATAACTACATTGAGGTTATTCCCTACATAGCAAACTACAGTATTGTATACTGTACTGCACAACACACACACCATTAGACACATAATACTATTACTATTCGTTGCTGCAATATCCATGATATTGCTGAGCCAACAGTGCCATCCTCAGTATTCAGAAATCCAGTTTTCTATTTCCGGCCGAAGCTGCGTTTTATTGATTTCAATGTGGCGGTAGACAGTGCTTGATGTATCCTAAGCCATGTACAAGCAAACTTCTATATTTTTCTGTGTCATATATTATATAGAATGTCCATATTGAGTGCAGAATTGTCAACATTTCGAAAGAAATATAAGTTGAAGCAAATTCTAGTTGGATGGAAAATGGACGGAAGGATGGTTTCATGAATAAGGTGGATAGAGAAGCCCAAGGGTTTACTCTCACATACAAGATGTAGCAAAGGAATGTAAAATCATAAAAATGTAGAACACATGTACTGTTAGCTACCGGTATGTGGGTGCTATTACAATAGCTCAACAAATGGGGCAGCCGTGGCCTACTGGTTAGCACTTCGGACTTGTAACCGGAGGGTTGCCGGTTCGAACCCCGACCAGTAGGCACGGCTGACGTGCCCTTGAGCAAGGCACCTAACCCCTCACTGCTCCCCAAGTGCCGCTGTTGTTGCAGGCAGCTCACTGCCTGGGATTAGTGTGTGCTTCACCTCACTGTGTGTCCACTGAGTGCTGAGTGTGTTTCACTAATTCACGGATTGGGATAAATGCAGACCAAATTTCCCTCACGGGATCAAAAGAGTATTTATACTTATACTTATACTCCTCCTCTCCTCAATCTCTCCATCTCTCTTCTTCTCCATCTCTCCTCTCCTCCATCTCTCCATCTCTCCATCTCTCTTCTCCTCCATCTCTCTTCTCCTCCATCTCTCCATCTCTCTTCTCCTCCATCTCTTCTCCTCCATCTCTCCATATCTCCTCTCCTCCATATCTCTTCTCCTCCATCTCTCTTCTCCTCCATCTCTCCATCTCTCCTCTCTCCACCTCCCTCCCATGCTCCCCTGAGGCAGGAGGTGTGGGGGGGGGGCGGGGGCTCACTTTTGATAAATATGAGATACATTGAACCCCAAGAGGGCAGACCTGGACACACACACACGCACACACACATACTTATACTTATATAGGGATCAAAAGAGTATATATGCTTATGCTTATATAGGGATCAAAAGAGTAGATATACTTATACTTATACTATACCAAGATTACTGCTGGCCGGTGTGACAAGGGAGATGGGGAAATGTTCAAAGGAGGTGGGGCTACTGCTGGAGAGCATCCCTGGCCTAGAACATGGGGAACAAAAGTGGACATTCCACCTTGGAACTCAGGGATTCTACATTAATTTCTTACTATATACCTACATTCACTCCTTCTTTGAATTTCAAGCATTTCGACTCAAGATGCGCCATTTATTAAATGCTCAATTTGGCATGGAATGTGTGCGTGAGACACTAATGATCCTTCCATGTTGTGTGCGTTCAGAACCAGGTGATCGTGTGTGTGTGTGTGTGTGTGTGTTTTAACACACACTCTCTCTCTCTCAGAACCAGGTGATTGCCTTTGAGTGGGCTGAGATGCAGCGCTGGGACACGGATGAGGAGGGCATGGCCTTCTGCTTCGAGTACGCCAGGGGAGAGAAGAAGCCTCGCTGGGTCAAGATCTTCACCCCCTATGTAAGACTCAAGATCTTTGCCCCCTATGTAAGACTCAAGATCTTTACCCCCTATGTAAGACTCAAGATCTTTACCCCCTATGTAAGACTCAAGATCTTTACCCCCTATGTAAGACTCAAGATCTTCACCCCCTATGTAAGACTCAAGATCTTTACCCCCTATGTAAGACTCAAGATCTGTACCCCCTATGTAAGACTCAAGATCTTCACCCCCTATGTAAGACTCAAGATCTTTACCCCCTATGTAAGACTCAAGATCTTTACCCCCTATGTAAGACTCAAGATCTTTACCCCCTATGTAAGACTCAAGATCTTCACCCCCTATGTAAGACTCAAGATCTTCACCCCCTATGTAAGACTCAAGATCTGTACCCCCTATGTAAGACTCAAGATCTTTATCCCATATGTACATGTAAGACTCAAGATCTTTACCCCCTATGTAACACTCAAGATCTTCATCCCATATGTAAGACTCAAGATCTTTACCCCCAAAGACTCAAGATCTGTACCCCCTAAGACTCAAGATCTTTATATCCTATGTAAGACTTAAGGTCTTTGCCCCCTATGTAAGACTCAAGATCTTTACCCCCTATGTAAGACTCAAGATCTTTACCCCCAATGTAAGACTCAAGATCTTCACTCCCAATGTAACACTTAAGATCTTTACCCCCTATGTAAGACTCAAGATCTTCACCCCCAATGTAACACTTAAGATCTTTACCCCCTATGTAAGACTCAAGATCTTCACCCCCAATGTAAGACTTAAGGTATTTGCCCCCTATGTAAGACTCAATGTTTACCACAGTACACCCACATATCTAGCCTAATCTAGTCTTACATTAAATTACATGACATAGTAGTAATTTAGCTGACGCTTTTATCCAAAGCAACTTAGAAAAAAGGGAACAAATAGGAAGACAATGAGCATCTGCTTGAACCAAACAAGAGCAAGGAAAGTTCACTTTTGAACTTATACATTACTAAGGCATTTAAATGCTCAAATACCTAAAGCTAACACTTCATTAACCATGCAGACAAGTCATGCAAACTAAAAGATGTGTCGGCACAGGTGCCTGCCTAATATGTTGTCTTATTCTACTGCTTGATTCAGTTTCCCATTGTGAAGGTTCTTTAGAACGTGCAATTAAAAATCGGTTATTTGCACGGCTATGAAGTAGTCACATTTTTTTGACCTTCTTAGGCCTACATATTTTGTATCAATTTGGCCGAGTTCTTTAGAACGTTCAGTGAAAATTACCGTTAATTTGAAACATTGTATCAAGGAAAAACAGCGAAGAAACACCGCTGCGCTGAATATGTCTGATTACGGCCAACCAGAAATTACTTTCAATGAACACCTGCTGCCAGGTGAGGCTGCTGCCAGGTGAGGTGAGGCTGCTGCCAGGTGAGGCTGCTGCCAGGTGAGGCTGCTGGACTTGAGAAGTGCCTCACCAACCACTCTTCGCACGCTACCGCCGTTCAGCTGCTGTCCGAGGCTGGACTGGAGACTGCAGTTCAATTTACAAAAATAAAAATGCCTTATTTTGATTCCATCAATGTTTTGACTGTTTTATATGTAGCCTAGGTGGTAGACCCGCTGGTTAGTGTTCCAGTGTAGCAACCATTCATGCGGGACTATAGTAACAGTCTGAAATAAATACTTATTTAACAGCTTTAACTATCCAAATGAGCTAACAAAAAAATGTAAAATTAAGTTAATATTTAACATGTTGTTAACAGTAGAATAAGCGGGATAATGGACTTCACTCCATTAGATTATCCAAAAAAAATTAACGCACTACGAGGTTGAACGGCCACTCCGCTGTGCGTCGTGGCCATTACAACCTTGAACGTGCGTTTATTTTCGGATAATCTAATGGAGTGTCGTCCATTATCCCTACATGTTAAGAGCCTTATTTTAAAAGGTTGTCTTTTATTTGTCTGGTGGCTTTTTTGCACCTGTCCCAAATTATAGCCATCAGATTATACATGTTCTCTGAATCCAATCAATGGGTATACCCATGTTCAGGTCACACACACACACTTGGTCTTTCATGACCATTGCCCTGTACTTGTACACAGTGCAAGGAAATGAAGATGATTGTGTGGTATGCTATGTCTTTTACACCATGTAGATCATTATGTGCTTTGTGTCTCCCCTAGTTCAACTACATGCACGAGTGCTTTGAGAGAGTTTTCTGTGAGCTCAGATGGAGGAAAGAGGTAAGCCCTTTTCATCTCTTGGCATCGCTAGCGAATCTAAGTAAGAATATATGTATGTTTTTGTATGTAGCCAATTATATCTTCTCTCTCTCTCACACTCTCTCTCTTCTCTCTTCTCTCACTCTCTCTCTCTCTCTCTCTGTAGCTGGAGGAGGAGGTGACTGATAAAGACAATAAGAACTGCAGCAGAGATGGTATGTGTAGTAAGGTAAGGCCCTGCCTGCCTTCCTCTTCCTCTTCCTCTTCCTCTTCACCCTCTTTCCACTAGTTCTGTGTGTTTGTTGCTTTACAACACCTACATTCTCTCCCTCTCTCTCTCTTTCTCTCTCTGTATGTGTGTGTGTGTGTGTGTGTGTGTGTGTGTGTGTGTGTGTTTGTTGCTTTACAACACCTACATTCTCTCCCTCTCTCTCTCTTTCTCTCTCTGTATGTGTGTGTGTGTGTGTTTGTTGCTTTACAACACCTACATTCTCTCTCTCTGTGTATGTGTGTGTGTGTGTGTGTGTATGTGTGTGCAATACTGTTCTGTTACAGAATATCTTCCAGCTGCTGAGAAACAGAAGGGATGGAGGCACTTGAATGAGGAGGTCATTACCTCTTGAACACTGGCGCGCACACACACACACCCATCACTAACTCAATATAAATATTACACTAAAGCAAGCATTGTGAAAAAATAAATGTATACTGTATATGCCTAATATCAGACATAGGAGTCCTCTGAAAGAACTCTTGGCTGCATTTTAAAAGTGATTTAAAATATACATACATTTCTGCATCAAACATTGCACTTCACCTCATTGCAACTCCCATGACACACCACGTCTTAAACTGACTGATGAATCAGACACTATTTAGCAGCCAGCAGGTACAAATGGAAACTTGCCCGGAAACTGACTGAAATTGTGTGTCGCATTTCACTGTGACCAACCTGATCCACTGCATGACTGGACAAAGGGAACAATATCTACATCAAGACAAAAAAAAAAATCCAGCAGACTGGCTCCTCCTTTGACACACATGGACGACCTTCTCGCCAGAAGGGAAGGATATCTGCAACGTCATTGGTCTAGAATATGGGTGTCTTGGCAACATTCGTGGCTAGGAGTGACCTCTAGGATGTGACTGGATGTGTGGTGTGGCTGCAGAAAGGACTAGTGAAGGGCTCTGGGTGGACTTGTCTTACCCAACTTGTAGAACAGAGGTCAGGGCACTCACCTGAGATCTCGCCGTTCAAGAGACTGGTGAACAAAACTCACACACACCACACACACACACACACACACATCACACTACACTACACTACACTCATCTCCGAGGAAATAATCATGAGTTTGATCGAGCAAAGAAGAGTGAGCACATCAATACAGACGAGCTTGCCTGCCTTTTCCCACTTAGTTGTCATCTAAGGGGAGTAGAAACACTGACAGAAACGGTAACCTTATTCTGTAACACTTTACTTGAAAGTATCTACATAAGAGTGACATGACCATATGACACTGTTATGACACATGAACCCTAACTTGTCATAACAAAAACCAAATGACACTTAATGACAGAAGCGTTATGTCATACATGTTTATGACTTGTTTATTATGTTTATCACACGTTCATGACAGTGTCGTGTCACTCTTATGTAGATACCTTCAAGTAAAGTGTAACCCCTTATCATGTAAATCTGTTTACTTTCCTCCTGACTGGCAGTTTTCAGTCATTGCGCTGGCAGGGTAGTTTTCTTTTCTGTTTTTGATCTGATCTCACTATTTATTTCTGTGCATGTAGATGCATTTCAACATTGTGCTGAAATTTTAAGTGTTCCTGTGTGTGTGTGTGTGTGTGTGAGAGAGAGAGAGAGAGAGATAGAGAGGGATAGAGAGGGAGAGCGAAAGATTTATTTCAGTTTCTCTTTCTCCCTGTCTAAGGGAATGTGTGTATGAAGAAATGATATGTGCACATGCTTTGATTGTTCCCTTTTTTATGTTCACATAGCTGTCCTTGACATCGCAGGAGCATACTTCGCATTATGTTCCTGCTGTAACAAACTATGGGATATGTGTAATCTGATGGGTTATGTGTCATCTGATGGGTAGTGTAATCTGATGGGTTATGTGTAATCTGTATGCTCTCTGCCGCTGCCACTGGCGCTCTCAAACGACTTTCTGTCGAGTCCTCACGGCAGACTGATCAACCTCTGTGTGTGTTGGAATCAGTTAGCACAACAGTATTATTATTATTATTATTATTATTATTATTATTATTCAGTATTACAGTTTTGATCTACTGAGGTTGCAGTGTGTAGCAGAATAACTTGCACACAATACAACACAGAAATTGAACATATGGACATTCTTACCAACCAATGTAGAGACACCTTCTATCTTCAAATTATTGTTGCATCCCTGTGGTCAAAACCGCAGACATAAGGGGTGATCTAGCTGATTACTGAAAAGCTAGTTTGGTGAAGTTCTGTTCTGACTGCTCTAAGTATTCATGAAAGACTCACTTTTTCTACGGACCCAATGGAAGCAGTCTCTGAATGTGATGTGTGAAGCAGGCCCTTTGTTCCTGAGCTTCACACAGGCCTACGGAATTCAGTCATCCATGACGTTTTGAATCTTAAATGCCGTTACTTGATTGTTTTGCCATCGGAGGTCTTTCTCTTTCTGTCTCTGTCTCTTTATCTCTCTCTCTGTCATCTGCGACTTGACCGAGAAAAAAAAAAGATTGCTCCATAATTTATTTCAGTATTAGAACTGCAGTCTTTGAAGAACAGGAAAAAAATAACTATTTATGCTGTAAAAATGGAAAAATGTTGAAGGACTCTGCACTATTTCCTTAATGAATGGAATTGGGCTTTAAAAAAAAGAGCAAAAAACAACAAAAATCGAAAGCATTTTTGAGGACTGGCTTCTTCTGAACAGTCTTTGACAGTCATATTTGGTTAGTGTAAAGATAAGTTGTAAAATATTCTTCTAAATAAAAAAAATATTGAAGCAACACATTTGGTTGTCAAGTGCATTTATTTATTTATTTATTTTCATGACTAAACCGTACTTAAGCATCTTTTTTTATTATTGTAAGGATGCATGTATAGCCTGCAATCCATTAAATTAAATATTCCAAAATGATCCACTGATGCAGGGGTATTGCGTGAATGTCCTTATGGGGAAAATGATATATGATAAATCATATATCCCCTTTCAAAAGTTATATGTTTGTGGTGAACTTCTCATGAACTTCTTTCGCCAATATTGGCCACTATAGTGGAAAACTCCCAGTAATGTTCTGTCTGCTCATTTGCATATTTTATCCACATGAAAATTCAGCATTTGCCCGTGTTTAAAGCTGAACATCTTTGGGATAAAACATAAGGTTGTCATGGTAGCGTTTGCCTGCGTTTAAATGGAAGAGCTCTGAACATCTTTGGGATCAAACATAAGGTTGTCATGGTAGCGTTTACGGAAACAGGTAGAAATAATTGAAAAAGCTTAAGTTGAATGTAAACGCAGCTATAGGAGCAAGTTTCACAGGATGAAAGGTTTAAGGAAAAGCCAGATTTCTACTTCTGAATTCCTTTGATGCCTATCACACAGAGCACAATTTGATTTCACAATGGATAGACACTATAGATAGATAGATAGATAGATAGATGCTGTTAGATCCCACTGCACCCTTAGTTGTTGATAGGCTATACAAACTGTAAATTAACCCAACTATAACCCTCTGATGTGGACAAAATCATGGAAAGTGTCATATTTTTTATTATTACAATAAGGGTAACTACAAAATTATATTGTATATTTATATGGCATGAATAAATTAATTTAAAGCTACATTGTGTATTTCTTGGGGAAAATCCTCCCATCTAGTGGTGAGATGGTATATAGATACAGTAGATAGATAGATAGATAGATAGATACTTTATTGATCCCCAAGGGGAAATTCAAGGGGAATATTGCAACAGACTCCAGCTCCCCTGTCAGCGCCTGATCCATACCGCCTGCCCGATTTGTTATGCGCACGCGCATACCTGTTTAGTAAGAATAGTATAGTATAGTGTATAGTATAATTTGAACAGGCAGTTTATGTATAAAGTTCACTGCGAAGCTGTTTAATGAACTGCATATGTAAACTGCCAGTTATTCTGCTCTTCTGTGTCTGTTGGTTAATGTCCAGCTGTCATTAAAGGTGCTCTAAGCGATGTCATACGTTTAGGCTAAAACACTTTTTGTCAATTAGGCCTAAAGCAAACATCACCTCACCATCCGCTAGCTGCCTGTGTCCTGAATACACTGTAAAAAAAGGTGATCTCTGTGGACAACCCAGCAGAGCGGTAGATAAAACATCTTTTTCTATGGCTCTGCAACCCAGGCTCCAAAAACAGCCACAAAACAACTTGGGCAAACCTTGCCCATAAAAACATAACAAACTGTTCCAGCAAATCACCGACGAGATGCGCGTTTAGGAGAGTTTCAATTGCATGGGAGGGAGGGGGAGGAAGTAGCGAGCTAGCTTTCTGTTTTGTTTGAACGTCAACAGAAGTGACGTTAACCAGCATCGCTTTCAGCGCCTTAAATATGTTATGCCGATTGCAGAGCATTGTTATGTGACAGTAGTGTTCCATCTCTCGCTCTGTCACACTCTTTCACTCTCAAGAGGAAGAACAGGCAGTTTATATATGTCGTTCATGACACAGACTCTTGTTGTGAACTGCTGTCCATCTGTTCAACTTGTCCACCAAGTGTTTTACAATGGTTTCATGGGCCCAACTTTGGTACAAATTGGACAGGCAAATCCTTGGGCATCCTAATACGTAATTATGTGCATTATGCGCAGAACAAATCGGGCAGGTGGCACGGATCGGGCACTGACAGGTGTCATGTCATAGCCAGCCAAAACACAAATTTAAAATACAATATTTGCGGACCGTAAAAAGTGAAAGTTTAAATTGTGATTATCCAGGCTGTACCATTGTTGTCAGTGAAGTTAGTATTTAGTATTAGTATTAATTTTTATTAGTAGTAAAAAGTATTATTAGTAGTAAGTTAGTATTAATCTCTGATTGCATATTATGGCTATTTTATGATTTATTACAAAAACGTACACCCAGTCAGTGGCGGATTCAAAAACCGCTATCTTACACCTTACCTCTAAAAGTCAGTCCTCAGAGATTCGCAGCATTCTTTGTGGCATGTTGTGTGTTGCATAACATTGCCATGCGCCATAGATGTCTCGTAGACATGAAACATTACAGGACTTTAAAAGATGTGATGCTGAATTGCATGAATTGCATAAACCTAATGCACCAGCACTATACGCTTTTATCCAAAGCAATATGGACTTGAAAGTCGATAAAGAAAAAAAAAAAAAGTTCACATGAACAAGCAGACTTTACAACAATAGCCTACATTCTTGAGATACCTAGGCCTACATAACAAACACACACACACACACACACACACACACACAATATAGGCAGGGGTCACCGTCATACATTATAAGGGTCATGCAGACAGGCTGTCATAATATTCAAAAAGCAATTTATTCCTAGTCATAATATTCTTAGCCATTCATTTCTTTTTAATTTGCTTTAGTTTTAAATGTCATGGTTATCTGGTCTTACCATAGACAGTACAGGTCTTACGGGCACTGATACAACATGATGACGCAATCACCACGCGTCGATTGTCGCTTTTTATGACGTCACTGCTGAGTAGCATTAGCAGGGCTCTGGTATTAGCATCTCCGTGGTTTATGTTTATTGCCGTGGGCAAGAACGGAATCGTGACACTGCAGACATTGGTAAGTGATTTAAGTGATCAACAATGATGTTGTCGTGCGTGTTGTTGACTACATCGCGCTGCAACTAGCGTATTGCAACTCCGGGGAGCTAAATACATTAATTAATAGTAATACGACTACAATACGATAAACATGCAGCTCCTTTGCTCTGCGAGATAACGTTAGCGTGCTAAAAACACATTTGCAAATGCTTAACTAACAGTATAACATGGACGAAAAGATTGTTAATGTGAATGCTTGTTGCCACGAACCTTACCCCGTGCAAACCTGAAAGCTTAATACCAGAGCAGTAACCGCATACAGTAACGTTAAGGCATACGTCCTCCCCAAAGAGTATCATTTAGCTGTCCGCATGCTAACTGATCTTATGGTCATAACACAACACAACACATGGCTAGTGCGTTGTTGTTACCCAGCATTGGGAGTACGAAACAGTACACATGTACAAGTGCTAGTGACGTTGATTATTGCCACTGTGATCCCGGATGGTTTTGTAAGGGTAGAAGAAAAGACAGTCAAACGTTATAACAGTCCCAACTTTAGTGCGTGAGCACATGTGTATGGTCGTGCAACGTTAACTAGCAGCTACGGTTAATTCATCAGTGGAAGACTGCCACAGGCACACAAGTTATTGATCGCCAAGTCGTGGGCATTGGATAAGTCAGTTTATAAGTTGAATTACTGATAAGGGCATGGTGTGGCAGGAGATTGGCGGGAAATTGGGGACATGGCATGAATCCAGGGGAATGGAAGGGCGACTGACGGTGACGGCACCACGTAGGTTTTTTATTTGCATCCACGTTTCGGAATGTGCGATACAGCAGATGAGCTAGCCTACAGCAGTTCCGTCATATAACTTGTAAAGATGACTGCAAAGTAAACTGGGGGTGGAGATTTGCAGCTGGATACGAGGGCCGCATCATCGGTTTCGTATTGTGTTTCATGATACTATCCCGACAGAAGGAAAGGGAATCTCGACCTGTGCCCCTTGTTCATTTATATTTCATGAATTTCCACTATGCCTGTACAGTAAGATGCAGTGGTGTCCCTGATATGCACAAGGCCAAGCTTCAGACGGCCTCGCGTCTACCTCCACCGATTAAAAAACGCCGCGAGACACTCGAGTTAAGTTCTCACTCAATGTGGATGTAGACTGATGCAAACAGAAACAGTATGGTGGTAATTTCTTCCCACTCTTTCCACTCTAATCAGTGGCATATTTATTACTTTCGTTGCTCTTACGCCATCTGTCGATGGTCGTGTTTCTAGCAACGTTTTATTGACCTTCCTGAGAGAATGGAAAACGAAACTTATATTCAATTGTTAAATTTGCGCCATATAATACGCCTCACATTGCCTCGGGGATCATTGCAAACTCAGAGATTTGGTTGTTCTTTTTACGGTCAGACACAAATTGCAAGTTATTTGTCGGCTAGACGAATGTAGTTTGGTTATTTACCTTCCAGACATCATCAGAGCACATTGACGAGCACGGCACGAGGAATCTAACCGCGCATCAACTCCAGACAGTGTCTTTAGCTAGCGGGACTTTTAATAGCTTTAGTTTTTGTCTTGACTATCTACAACGTAATTTGTTGTGTTTAAACGATTATGCCGTCTTCCGGGTGGATTCAGTACCTGAACGTGTTATTTGGTAACTTGGAAATCACACGGTGGAGTCCTATTGCTGCTGTAGCCTGCTGTAGGCCTAGCATGCGCTAAGATTTCATGACATTTAAAGGTAACGTTACGTTTTGCTTGTTGTGTTTAAACAGGTGTAACTTTACACTTCGTGATGCATCATCCTCCTAGCTCATTCGGTATTCATAAACACAGTTAGCTTTTGCAGCCCTTACATATAGAATATGAAAGCAGAACTGGAAATGGCCCTCTACACCGGAGTTTCTAGTGGTTGTGGCAATTCAGTGGCCCTTGTCTTCTGGCATATCTTACTGCCATATAATGTTATTATCTTATACTGTTAGGCTTCACACGGTAGCCTTTTTAGCCACACGCGAATTCTAGAAGTCACTGTGTGGTCCAAATGTGATATGAGAGAAGGCAGACATGCAGTAGACTGCCTCTGGTCTCATGTGAGGGATAAAATGTTAACTGATCATGATTTTTTCCCCCCCACAAGGTGTAATCCTACATTTATTATGCATGAAAGGTTGATTTTATTAAGTGACACTTTTAGGCTGAGTTTCACACTATGTGTAATCTTTCTTCCAGGCGCTTCTCTGAGTTGTGCTAGTCTCTTGTGAACTATTGTCCCTTTTCAAGCCTGCCCGTTTGTCCTTGACATAAATGCTGGTCTCTTTTGCTGGACCTGTCTCACTTTCCCTTCTCCTCGAATTATCCACAAACTCTCAGTTAGGCCAGAAATAAAATGGGATTGTCACAGTTAACATTAATTTTTAATCTCTGTCTCTCACCAGGTTATAGAGTTACAGCTCATGTGCAGCACAGAGACCTTCTAAAAATGCGGTGGTGACCGTAACTTGAGGTGGTGTGTGTTACTGGCGGATCGTTGTGAAAAAGCGCCTGCACGCACTGTGTCTGGACGTTAAAAGCAACGCCTCTTCTTTGCCTCCTCCTTTCTCTCTCTCCCCTCGACCTGTCTGGCTGGCTCATTTTCATTTCTTCTCTTTCTGGCTTTCTGTTTCCTTTTCTCAATCTCTCTTATCATGCACTGCCTCTTGCTCTCTCAGGTGAAGGCCACCCCAGTCTGACTGCCCAGCCCTTCGGCTCCCTCCCTCACGCCCCCTGCCCACTGAGCTATGAGCAGAGGCAGAGGAGGGCCCCCAACAGAGCACCAACGATTCTTCCAGCCGCGTCATCCAGGCAAACCCCGAGTCGACCCAGGTCGTCCGCCATTTGGCCCAAGGAACCAAAGCCCCAACTCCTTTCACGACAGGCGTCCGCCACTGCCTCCAGCTGCTCCCAGTCCGTGTCCTCCTTTCGGAGGTCCCTCTCGCATTCCACCTTACGCTGCCCCACTAGCCGGCCCCGGCCCTCCTAACTTCCGCGACCAACAGGAGCGCTTCCTGCGGGGTCTGACCTCCCAGGCTCCCCTGTTCCACGGCCCGGCCCGCTTCACCAATCACCCGTCAGAGGGCAGAGGCTTCGGCCAATCCCACAGTGCCTGGCCGCGAGCAAGTGGTCGCACCTCTGGTCGAGGCAGCTGGAGGAGCTCCAGGCCTGCGGACTGCCCGCCCCCCTTGCCTAAAAAACAGTCGGTCCGCTGGATTAACCAGCCCCCAACCCATCACCCACAACCACACCCTGACAACCAGCCCCCAACCCATCACCCACAACCACACCCTGACAACCAGCCCCCAACCCATCACCCACCACCACACCCTGACCGGCACTGGGACCGAGACCGCAGTCTCTCCTCCCTCTCCGACGGCTTCCGAGCCCTGAGATTGGACTACAGCAGCCCCAGGCGTTATTGGGGTGCTGACCAGACATCGTCTAGCACCTCCACAGCGCCACCTAGCACCAGTAGCGGCAGCAGCAGCAGGGGCAACGGCAGACCGTGGCAGGACCCAACCGCCCACTCCATCACACTCACCCCTGAGATCCAGCAGCGTGTCCAGCAGGCGCTTGCAGCCCTCGGCCCCGGGGAGGCTCTCCAGGCCCGGCCACTGGCCAAGAGGTTGCACCTGCCCAAGAAGGTGGTCAACAAGGCACTGTACGCGCTCGCCCACGAGGGCCAGGCCAGTAAGCAGGGCGACGCGCCCCCTCTGTGGACGCTGAGTGGAGACAAACGGGGCACTGCAGGGGCATCAGTGGAGAGCATCGGCGCGCCGTCCGTTACGCTCGTGAAGCAAGAGCCCACCTCTCCCACCACAGCCCAGCGGCAGCAGGCCGAGAGGACCGAACACTCTGTGAGCGAACAGCTACAGTGGCCTTGTGCTATAAAGACCGAATTTGAGGAAGAGGAAGGAGACGAGGAAGAGGTGGACGACAACGACGATTACCAGTCTGATCCTCGCAGGGAGAAAGAGTCTCCTACTTTTAATTTGTTGAATCCAGCTGGCGATCTCTGGCGAGGGGGTCGCACCGAATCAGTTTTCTCAGGCCCAGAGCTCCAGCCCAGTTTGGGTTCCGCCACCGTCGGAAGCATGGCCGACTTACGAGAACAACGCGAGCGCGTGCTCCAGTACCTGCTCGAGACGGGCGAGGCCAACGCGCTGCTCATCGCCAAGAACCTCGGCCTGCGCACGGCCAAGCAGGTCAACCCGCTGCTCTACGGCCTGGAGCAGCAGGGGCAGGTGAGCCGGCAGGCCGAGGTCACTCCGCCGCTCTGGCGGCTCAGCGAGCGTATCCTGCGCCAGCGCAAGGCCAAGCAGCCGCGCCAGGAGACCGCCCCCCCCGGCGACGCGCCCATGATGGAGGAGTGCGGCGTCAGAGGCACCCTGGGAAACGGAACGACGGTGGCGTCAGCGGCCATCATGCCGAGCCTGGAGCCCAGCCCTCCGGGCGAGGAGTTCCCCTCGCTCCCGTTCCCGGCGAGTGTCGGGTCGCAGGCGAGCGAGCATAACGGGGCGGGAGGCGGCGCTACCGCGGGCACTGCTGCCGTGGCAACAGACTCGGCCGAGTGGGCGTCGGACGACATCCCGGAGTTCCTGAACGTGATCAGCCAGGCGGAGCAGCAGCAGCTGCAGCAGTGCGGCGGGGGGGGTGGGGGGGGTGGGGGGCGCCCAGAGGCGGGCACGGTGGCCGTGTCGCTGGCCGCTCCCCCCCCCCACCCCAGCACGCTGGAGGCCAGTCGACGCCAGAAGCTGCAGGAGGTGCGTAGCAAGAACCCCGTCAGCGGCCTCATGGAGCTGGCACAGTACCTGGGGCAGACCTGCGAGTTCCTGCTGCTTGACCAGTCCGGGCCCTCCCATGAACCCAGGTGTGTGTGTGTGTGTGTGTTAGAGAGAAGAGGAGTGTTTGTCTCTCTCTCTATTTTGAGTGTAGCGTGTTACGTGTGTTGCAGCATGGACTACTAAAAGCTGATTCCTTAATCGCTGTGAAGTTGCATCAAGAAAGTTGAAAGACAAGGTGCACTTCAAAGTGGTGGCCAGCATGATCACAAAAAGGACATCATCAAGATGCCACGTCATATTATAAATAGAATAGATTATTAGATATAGTTCATTGTTTAAAAGAAATATATATATATATATATATGTTATATTTGTCTATTTGTCACACATGATTCTTGTTTTGTACTGTGTGTGTGTGTGTGTGTGTCAGGTTCCGCATGCAGGTGATGCTGGACGGGCGGCGTTTTCCCGTAGCTGAGGCGTCCAATAAGAAGGTGGCGAAGAACTACGCGGCGGCGGCCACGCTGAAGGTGCTGCAGAGGGAGATGGGGGGAGCGGAGGAGATGGAGGAGGAGGTCGAGGAGGTCAGCGCTATGGCCCCGGACACCGACACCATAGAGGAGTTCGCTGTGAGTGACAGGGCTGGAGGGCCGGGACTTCCTTTGCTGGGTGTATGGAACAGGAAGGACTTAAGGTCTTCACATGTCTGATTGGAGTACCTTATTGTATTTTGTTAATGGAGAAAGTGGTAGTCTATGTCTATAGCTGTTATTGTCAATGCTACGTTTCTGACCCCTCCCCCCCCCCCCCCTCCTTCACTTGGTTCTTTGGCTTCTCTTTTCTTCTTCTTTGGTGTTCTGCCTTTCCTTATTTTTCTCCCCTCTACTTTCATGACCCCCAATCCCAACTTCGCCCTGTGTGTGTGTGCGTGTGTGCACGTGTGTGCACGTGTGTGTGTGTGTGTGTGTGTGTGTGCTCTGTAGAGTGGGGATTCTGCTCCTCCTGCCTTGGCGCGCTCTCTCCCTGGTGGGAAGAACCCCGTGTCCATGCTGATGGAGCACAGCCAGCGGAGCGGCGACGCCATCGAGTTCATCAACACGCGCCAGGAGGGCCCGCCGCACGACCCACGGTAACACACACACACACACACACACACGCCAGGAGGGCCCGCCGCACGACCCACGGTAACACACGCACACACACACACACACGCCAGGAGGGCCCGCCGCATGACCCACGGTAACACACACACACACACGCCAGGAGGGCCCGCCGCACGACCCACGGTAACACACACACACACACACACACGCCAGGAGGGCCCGCCGCACGACCCACGGTAACACACACACACACACACACACGCCAGGAGGGCCCGCCGCACGACCCACGGTAACACACACACACACACACGCCAGGAGGGCCCGCCGCACGACCCACGGTAACACACACACACACACACACGCCAGGAGGGCCCGCCGCACGACCCACGGTAATACACACACACACACACACACACACACACGCCAGGAGGGCCCGCCGCATGACCCACGGTAACACACGCACAACACACACTCACACTCACTCTCACTGAAACCACATCACATGATGTTGTGTGTACACACACACACACACACACACACATATACATATGCCAAAGGGATGTGCTACCCCCTGAAAACACATTCTCACAGAGACTACATCACATGATGTTGCATAGATAAATACGACACACACACACACACACACATTTCAAATTTTGCTGCTCTTATTTTCTTCATTGTATGTGCCTTCTTATTTTTACTTTTTATATTGTTTACTTGAATGTTATGTTTGTCTGTGGACCTAATTGGTAAAATATGTCTTGTCTCCACCGTGGGATAGTGGGAAACGTAATTTCGATCTCTTTGTATGTCTTGACATGTGAAGAAATTGACAATAAAAGCAGACTTTGACTTTGACTTTGACACACACAAACAGAGACTACATCACATGATGTTGCATAGATAAATACGACACACACCCAGAAAGAGGGATAGCGGAGGGGTGTTCTGCCTCCAGGAAGGGACACGCTCAGAGGCTACATCACATGGCTTTGCACGCACACGCACACACACGCACACACACGCACACGCACACACACGCTCACACACACACGCACACACGCATATGCTGGAAGGTTGTTATTGCCCAAGTACCACATAGCCCAATAGCCCAGAACCACACAACACCACATGTGGGAACAACACATGCTTGCACATCTCTGCCCACAGAAGACAAACACACACACACACACACACAGAGCTGTCTCCCTCCATGCTCCCGCAGAGTTAATTCTAAAACACTGCAAACATGTCTTCCCTGTTTAGTGTTCGCATTAGGCAGTGTGAACAGTGCCCTCTCTCCCTCTCTTTCTGTCCTCCTCTCAATATTCCTCTCTCTCTCTCTCTCTCTTCTCTCTCTCTCTCTCTCTCTCTCTCTCTCTCTCTCTCTCTCTCTCTCTCTCTCTCTCTCTCTCTCTCTCTCTCTCTCTCTTCCCCCCCCCTCCCTGTGGCCATCCTTCTGAATTTGACCTCCTCTCAATATTTCTCTCTCTCTCTCTCTCTCTCGCTCTCTCTCTCTCTCCTCCCCCCCCCCCCCCCCCTCCCTGTGGCCATCCTTCTGAATTTGACCTCCTCTGAGCTCTGGCTGTTTCTATTTGCGTCCTCTCTTGCATGCCTTGCACAATAGCCTTCTGTCTATCCCTCTCATTTGTTTCTCTGCTCTTTCTCTCTCTCTCTCTGTTTACATGCTTTCAGTCTTCCACTGGGGAGCCCAAAGAACTTATGTTTACTTTTATGCTTTGAATAATCGGAAAATACTGTGTGTGTGTGTTGTGGGTGGAACGGTACACAGAAGTCACGGTTCGGACATCACGGTTCGATACGAGTTCGGTACAAGGGAGGGAAAAGCAAAACAAAGATGCAGAAGGCAATATGTTGTTATTGTGCATGTCTCAGGCTGCACCACCTCCAGTAGTGTCCTACAGTATCTCCCCTGAGCTAGCTGCAACAGCCTGTAGTGTGTAAAGTAAGATGTAAACAGGTAACAAGTATCCCACATCATCTCCAGACTCCATCTGTAACTTGTAAACAAAAGAAGACAATCGGCTATAAAACTGCAAATGGGCCTACAGCATCTCTTATTAGTCACGTAACTTTACCCTTCGACACAGCATCTCTTATTAGTCACGTAACTTTACCCTTCGACGTTACTCACCGTAGCATGGTTTGTTTATTAGCCTGGTTAGCGTTGACACTTAATACTTAGGCTAGCCTACTGCCAGCTCTTCATGTGAATAAGAGCACAACACAAGTTGCCCTAACATAAAGGTAATCACCATGCGGTTAACATCACTTTCTGTCATTACAAAATCATTTTGAGCTGTAGGTTTTGGCCCTATTTGTATCTGAAGGCTGGTGAAGCACTGTAGGGAGAAGTTTTTTTTTGTCTCTTTTTCAGTGATTGGTAGCCTACATCTGGGTGATGGCTTCGATGTGTTTCCACTCACATAGCCTACCCAACAACTGCCTAACAACAACGCTGACACACAGTCCTGGTCTTATCCATCACTCTCCCGCCTGTATTACTGACTAACTGACCGGGAAACCCGATGTCGACTTCGCAAAACAACTGTGACCTACCTAGGACCCAATCAGAGCTAAGGCGGGGCTACAGATTAGGGGTGCATTTGTGAATTCAATCCGACACGCTTTGGACACTTGCACGAGTGTGTGACACTGAATTCGCACACGAGTTTGATTTATTTTTATACCGTGTATTCTCCTATAAAATTCATGCACCGCACCGTGACGCCCGTACCGTTTGGGTTCAATACGAATACATGTACCGCTCCACCCCGTGTGTGTGTGTGTGTGTGTGTGAGAGAGAGAACAGGGATTATTTGACATGTTTTTAGTTGAGACTTTCATATATGGCCTTACTTGTTTATCTGACTGCCAAAGCACAATCGGCTCACTTGCAAACACCTCTGTGAAGATCGGTAGCCCTGCGCTCACAGCCAGCGGTGATCCAAACATGTGGAAGTCTGCTTTTCAATCCGCTCAGCCTCACGTGACTCCCCGTCTCGCCACAGGTTCATGTTCCGGGTGAAGGTGGGCGACAGTCTCTTCA
>NC_055966.1:35789646-35794646 GCF_018492685.1 Alosa sapidissima
AAGGGCAGACAAAAGGGCGATTATGAGAACCGTTTAGAGTTAGACTCAATGGCTAAGCCCCGAATGTTTTTAACTGCTGGCGACTCCCCTGTTCATGGGTGCTCGTTTCCGACACCAGCTAGAATTAGCCAATCAGGGTTCCACGTTACAGACGGAGACAACGTAAGTTACAACGGTATGTCGTTGATGAAGATTGGATATTCCCTCAGAGGAAAAGAAGTTGTTTGGGAACGTGCTTCACCTACGCTCGTTATAGGTGCAAATGTATTTCATTGTTTGGGATAACGTTTTGAGGATGGTGGTGTAGAAGTTTGCCCCTCGTCTCGAAATCCTATAATGTGATGTTCATAATATAATAATCATGGTGAGTCAATGTTGACTAAGGATTCACTGTAGGCTACACAAATAATCATCCCTAAATGCTTTGGACTGGCTGTATTAAGCCATTAAGTGCGCAATATGTAGGCTATCCAACAAAAATGACTAATAGCTGGGATTTTTGTTGCACCCAATGTGAATTTTCAGCTTGTTAAACCTATTTGCAGCCCATCCCTTTTGCGCACATCCCTCAGGTGTATTGTGGTTCGAGCAGCCAGGCATTTCAAGAGTCTGCAACTGTTGTCATGATCAGAAACTTTCCTTTGACGCTATCTAGGCTATTAGTAAAGGGGACAGACA
The DNA here is from genome assembly GCF_018492685.1 of Alosa sapidissima. Classification (NCBI taxonomy): domain Eukaryota; kingdom Metazoa; phylum Chordata; class Actinopteri; order Clupeiformes; family Clupeidae; genus Alosa; species Alosa sapidissima. Next base: position 35,790,325 of record NC_055966.1, read on the forward strand.
GGGTTGTTAGATATTTGGCTTTTTCCTTGACTGGCAGCCTGACCATTTAAATCAAATGCATAGAAAGCAAACTAAAGTCATAGACATTTATTTTGTTTTAAATCAAGGGGAGACATAGGTTACATGATCCCAACGCTGCGTTGTCATGTAGAACAGGTAGGCACTACAGCCTGTGCGTTTTTAAATAGTTTCCATAGCCTATACAACACAGTGAGTTGGCTAATAATTGGATTTAGGTCATTGCTACGCATCTTCTTAAATGTACTGTCATAGTCAGTGACCTTGCCAACCCACAATGATGCAATAATGCAAATAATAGTAACCTAATATGACATTTAGTCTTTTTTTAGCTTAATCCAAGAAGGCAGTCGTTTTATTTGTCGTCTTCCAGAAATGCTTAACCAACATGAACGCTTGTGGCCAACACTAAACTCGTGCATGTGGACGCTCGTGGCCAACTCTAAACTCGTGCATGAGCTGTCATCTACCAATCAGCATGTACAAACTGGTGCCGGAAGTGGCAACCATGTAACGCCATGTTTTCAAAAATGTCAGCAGCCGAATGCCATCTAATTGGCTGAAGTTAACCCAACAAATCTTGACCCCCTGGTTAGTCCAGCCAGGTCTGTGCTGCCCGTGCACTTACAGCACAAGACCTGAGGGGGGCGCCAGCGCTCGCAGCAACTCACAAGAAGCTAAACGGGTCTGTGCCCACCCCCATGCTCCAGTCGTCAGAAGTGGTAATGTTGCATGGAGGACCTCAAACCCTCATCATAATCTCAGCGGGATGTTCATAACTCATTACACACGCACACACACACTCTCACACTCAAATCGTTTCATGCACACACGCAGAGCATATTATATATTTTCAAACCACAGACCATGCCATCAAGGATGTTTTTGCTCCTAACCTAATTTCTCTCTCTCTCTCTCTCTCTCTCTCTCTCTCTCCCTCTCTTCCTCTCCCTCCCTCCCTCTCTCTCCCTCTTTTCCTTTCTCTCCCTCTCTCCCTCTCCCTCTCTCTCTCCCTCCCTCTCTCTCTCAGGTTCACCTATCAGGCCAAGCTGGGAGGCCGCTGGTTCCCTCCGGTGTGTGCCAGCAACAAGAAGCAGGGCAAGCAGGAGGCGGCCGACGCCGCACTACGGGTGCTCATTGGAGAGGCTGAGAAAGCAGCACGCACTGGAGAGATTACTTCCGAGGTACACACACACACACAGTCACTTCTGTACACAGTCACGCACACACATGCACCTCTACATGTGCATACACACATTTGCATTCCTACACACACACACACAATAATAAACATTGATGGTTGAACAGAATGACCCATCAATCATCTGCAGATGTAATTGGTATATGGCAGTTGGTAATTAAGGCTTGTAAGCAACCACTGAGGGTGATCAATCAAACGCGGGGCTTTTTGGGCAGCTCAAAGCCGAGCCGCCAGGGACCAAAAACAAACGCTGATGCATTGAGATGGCCGGAAGTGGCTCGAATAGAGAAGAAAAGCCGCTGAAGTTCCCACGGCGGGCCTTCCATTTCCCATTTTAAAAGCGTTTGTCTCCAAAAAGAAAAAAAAACGAGAAGATCAATCCAGGCTAATTGAGTTTGATTCCCATCTACCAAGTTGAGTAGACTGGAGTTGTTTTTTTTAGGGTTTTTTTTATCAGCGACAGTTCAAAGCTTTGCGAGCTATTGTGTCGCCATACAATCACTTCTATCATGCTCATCGTCATTTCAAGTAATATGGTTTATGTAACGTGGCCTTTCGAGGCTATTAGATGCCTGCGACACTTGAGTTCTATCCACCCCCGTCAGGAAGTGAGCACAAACTGCGCAGAGCCCTTGGAGTGATCGTTCAGCTCTCCGTGAGCATTCCACCATGTCATTTAGTGTTCTATAATTGAGACGCATCAGAGGCGCTTTGTGGGTGATGGTTTGGCTGATGTATTTGCCTTGTGTAATCTGTGTTATATGTCCATCTCAGACACACACACACAGCTCTGCACACTGCAGTGCCTCTGATGAAGTCTTAATTTCCGCTCTGTGCCAGGTAAGGCGCCTGGTGGTCACTGAGGGCGGGGTTGTTTAAAACCGAGTCTCACAGCAATGAGGACAACCTGTCTTTTTTTCTTGCTTGTTTGCCTCCTTTCATTTCCAACTTCTTTCTACCCCCCCCCCCCCCCCCCCCCCCCCCCCCCCCTCTCAGCTGCCTGTAACAGGCAGCACCCTCCATGATCAGATCGCCATGCTGAGCCACCAGCGCTTCAACGCACTCACAGCCCGCATACAGCACAGCCTTCTGGGTAGGAAGATCCTGGCCACCATCGTCATGCGGAAGGGTGACACCCTGGGGACAGTTGTCAGTCTGGGGACAGGTAACACACACACACACACACACACACACACACACACACACTACAGAGGTCTGCATTCATGAGACTAGTGCAGTGCCCGTCCAAACAGCAGGTAGGCCTGCTGTGACAAATAGCATGATGGGGAATAACAGAATAATGAATACTGATTATTATATTATAATAAATGTGCAGTGAGCAGCATTCAGCAATGAATACTGATTATTATATTATAATAAATGTGCAGTGAGCAGCATTCAGCAATGAATACTGATTATTATAATATAATAAATGTGCAGTGAGCAGCATTCAGCAATGAATACTGATTATTATATTATAATAAATGTGCAGTGAGCAGCATTCAGCAATGAATACTGATTATTATATTATAATAAATGTGCAGTGAGCAGCATTCAGCAATGAATACTGATTATTATATTATAATAAATGTGCAGTGAGCAGCATTCAGCAATGAATACTGATTATTATATTATAATAAATGTGCAGTGAGCAGCATTCAGCAATGAATACTGATTATTATATTATAATAAATGTGCAGTGAGCAGCATTCAGCAATGAATACTGATTATTATAATATAATAAATGTGCAGTGAGCAGCATTCAGCAATGAATACTGATTATTATAATATAATAAATGTGCAGTGAGCAGCATTCAGCAATGAATACTGATTATTATATTATAATAAATGTGCAGTGAGCAGCATTCAGCAATGAATACTGATTATTATATTATAATAAATGTGCAGTGAGCAGCATTCAGCAATGAATACTGATTATTATATTATAATAAATGTGCAGTGAGCAGCATTCAGCAATGAATACTGATTATTATAATATAATAAATGTGCAGTGAGCAGCATTCAGCAATGAATACTGATTATTATATTATAATAAATGTGCAGTGAGCAGCATTCAGCAATGAATACTGATTATTATATTATAATATAATAAATGTGCAGTGAGCAGCATTCAGCAATGAATACTGATTATTATAATATAATAAATGTGCAGTGAGCAGCATTCAGCAATGAATACTGATTATTATATTATAATAAATGTGCAGTGAGCAGCATTCAGCAATGAATACTGATTATTATATTATAATATAATAAATGTGCAGTGAGCAGCATTCAGCAATGAATACTGATTATTATATTATAATAAATGTGCAGTGAGCAGCATTCAGCAATGAATACTGATTATTATATTATAATAAATGTGCAGTGAGCAGCATTCAGCAATGAATACTGATTATTATAATATAATAAATGTGCAGTGAGCAGCATTCAGCAATGAATACTGATTATTATATTATAATAAATGTGCAGTGAGCAGCATTCAGCAATGAATACTGATTATTATATTATAATAAATGTGCAGTGAGCAGCATTCAGCAATGAATACTGATTATTATATTATAATAAATGTGCAGTGAGCAGCATTCAGCAATGAATACTGATTATTATATTATAATAAATGTGCAGTGAGCAGAATTTAAGCCTGGCTGTATGTGACATTTTTTACAGATCAAAATGACAAGCCTAACAGCTGTTTTGAGTCAAGGCTATATATTTAGCAGTGTTTCCCATACATTGACTTATTTGTGGCGGCCCACCACAATATCAACACTGACCACCACACAATGATTTTCCATGTTGTACTATTTAAATGGGGTGGAATTAGTTTATAGTAGAGCTATGTCCACCTTTGCACAGCCTCTCATTGTATCTCAACTACCTACATGCACGTTTAAAGAAAACATTAACAATTAGCAATTGTTGGCATAAAAGTCGACTGGCTAAATTGTGCTTAAATCTCCATCATAACCACGCTGCACTAATTTGTTAAAAACTGTTGAATTCAAGTTAATTCTGCAAACCTACCACCACAAATAGAATTCAATTCTGTGGGAAACACTGATTTAGCCTATTGAATAACTTG
>NC_055966.1:35797146-35822146 GCF_018492685.1 Alosa sapidissima
ATCCAACATAGTTAGTTCTAAATGGCAGTAAGTTATAACTAGCTTTATGTGAAAGAATCCAACCTAGTTAGTTCTAAATGGCAGCAAGTTATAACTAGCTTTATGTGAAGGAATCCAACCTAGCTAGTTCTAAATGGCAGCAAGTTATAACTAGCTTTATGTGAAAGAATCCAACCTAGCTAGTTCTAAATGGGAGAAGGCTATCACCACAGTATGCTAGCGTAACAAGTAGCTTTGTGTGCCCTCACTGTAAACGGTAGTTCTAATTTGGTGATTGTGAGAGTGCTGTGTTTGTGCAATCTACCCTTGACATGGGGAGATCTGTTGAAATGCTGGTGTTATTACCGTTCCTACCTTGTCTCTCTGTGCATGGGTTCGCTTGAAGAGCAGGTCTGTGGTCTCGTGATTCAAACTTAAACATGATAACAGTAGGTGACCCGTATGATGCAGACTCCGTAGTTAAGAGAACAAAGCAGCGAGTCTAATGTAGAGATGCATTGGTTGAGCGAATAATGGCATGTCTTGCTACAAATGTATTGCATGTGTTGCTGTTGCTGTTGCTGGAGGTATTGCTAACAAGTGAATGAGGCCCGACTTGTTGTATAGCTATTTCAAGGAGAATACGAGCACATGCATGAAGTTATAATTAAGCTTTACCCTCTCTATTTAGGATACTTGTACAGCCATGGTCACCTGACCAGAGCAGTCTGTTGCCGATTGGCCAGAGACAATGATGCGTTCCTGAAGAACCTCCCTCCCCAATACACTTTAAACCATCCAGAGGTACACACACACACGCCTTTTGGAGACAATTTGTCGGTTTAACGCAAACACATACACATGCACGCACACTAAAGATTATGGTATTTTTGTGAGGTCTTCTCTATTAACCATATGAGCCTACAATATATTATTGCAGTTTCACTGATAATGGTGTCCACTTTCATATTATGCTACCAGTGTCACCGCTGTGATCTTGTGCTGACAAAATGGTCGATAATCTGACTTGATGATATAGCTGATCAATGCAGCTGATCAATGCGTACCAATATTAAGCAATTAGGGATAATAAGTCATCAAACGACTCATTTAAAATGAAATCAACAATGCTAATGTGAATAAAATTGGACTGCCGTTTAATTTGATAATGCTAGTACCGGTGGGATCAAACACTAGATAAAAAGCATGGCCTGCTCTGTGGCATTCGGAAGTCCCCTAGTTACCCTTGGGCTGGGCTGGGCTGGGCTGGGTTCTGTCCCCGCATGGCTCCGGGTCGGTCCAGTTCAACGACGGAACAAACTGTCCGAGTGCCTTTCATCTGAATCCTCTCCAGAGGGGAGAACACATGTCATCTGAAGCTGATTGTGCTTTTCAAGATGGAGTCTCTTATCTTGCCTCTCAGATACAAATACTACCCAGCGCTCTGACTGGGCTTGGGGCTATTAGATTATTTGAAGGATAATAATAATGATAATGTTCGGAAACCGAAAATAAACAGATATTGTTTTAAGCCAACAGAGCGCATTTGACACCTCACACTCACACATCTCTCAACGATTGATTTGTTTAATTTTTTTAATTGAAAATGTCAATCAACTAGGCCAACACAATCATAAACAGTGATCAAAAAAAGGAGTTTTTAACCCCCCCCCCCCCCCCCCCCCCTCTTTCCTTGTGTGTCAGGTGGGGAGGGTGAGCGTGTATGATTCCACACGTCACACAGGTAAAACCAAGGAGTCCAGTGTGAACTGGAGTCAGCCGGACCAGCTGACTGTGGAGGTGTTGGACGGGACCAAGGGCAAAGTGGACGGGTGAGGGATGGCCAGCTCCGCTGATGGCACTCTTGTGCTACAGTTTTTGCGCACATGTTGATTTGTCCCATGATTTGCTCTTGATTTGTCCCATGATATGCTTTCTCCAATATTCCATAATAGTTATAGATGAGTGTGTGGTTACATTGGGCCTTTTGGAGCCAATTATGTGGAATGAAATGCATTTGTCTCACTTTGTCTCCTTTGTCTCTCCTTTTGGACTCCACCCCCCCCGCCCCCAGACCAAAGCTGGAAGTGTCGCGTGTGTCCAAGTCCAGCCTCTTCCGTCTCTTCCAGGAGTTGTGCAGTCGCGCCGGCCGCGCTGACCTGATGGCGCTGCCCTCGTACGCCCAGGCCAAGATGGCTGCCGGGCCGTTCCAGCAGGCCAAGGGGATCTTCTTCCAGGCGCTCGGCCAGCACGGCTACGGAGCCTGGATCGGCAAACCCCTGGAGGAGAAGAGCTTCGAGGGGAACGACAGCAACGGCGCAACTGATGCTTCTGCCAATGCTTATGCTAATGCTAACTTAGCTATCCACCCCTACAGTGTAGCATACCCTCAGAGCCAGTAAAGCCAGCCGATGGGGAGGGAAGGGGGGGGGGTGGGGGGTGATGAGAGAGAGAGAGGGATAAGTGAGCTGTGGACAGAGAGGAGTAGCCAGGAGCGAGTGACGTCCCTAGCGGAGAGATTGCAGTGATTGAGTCAGACAGGAGGGGTGCGGGGTGGTCTAGAGGGAAAGCAAGAGGGGGGAAGCTGAAAGAGTGGAGGATGGACGAACTCCTTGGCACTACTGACATAACTCTAGGGGGGTTGTCACAGTAACCAAACTGCAAACAAATCAAGCTCCACAGCTTTTAGGCCTAGATGGTGTTAGTGGTCAAGCAAATCGTTTGGGTAGATGAGTGGGGGAATGTCAAGATGATGATTATTTTAGGAATCCTTTTTTAAATAATTGTTCTCTCTCTCTCTCTGATATACAATTTATTAATTGTAGAGATTTATGATATCTCTCTTATATACAGTTATAGAACAGTTATAGAACAATCATACTGTTGACAACCTCATAGCTGGGAAAAACAACTTAATACACATAGTTGCATTTAGTTCTTAAAAAAGTGTCTAGAGTTCACAAGTAAATTCTTTCTGTCAGTCTATAAGGTTCCTGAGTTCCATCCCTAAGTTCCTGAGATACTTCAGCTGTCTGTCAAAGTGTCGTCTACTTCTTTTTGATCCACAGCCTTGTCATGTTTTGCCTGTTCTTATTGTATGTGCTTTACACACACTGAAGAGAATTTTTTTTTTTTTTTTTTGTCGTTTTTTTGTTTAATGTAGGTAAAAAATGTATACATAATATACATACAGATACATGTACACACAGATGTGTGTATATATACCCTCTGCACTATTGTGTGTGGATATATATATTTGGATTTGTGTGTTTATGTATATGTATATATTGTATGTATATATTTTATAGATAAATGACTTGTTTTATATTCAACTTTATAAAAATATTGGGGATTGTAAAGGAAGTGTGGCTTCATTTTTTTTTTTTTTTAAAGACATAACAAATTAGTGATTTGCCATTATAGGAGTATATGCGAGCGCACACACACAACACACCCTGACGTGTGTGTGCAAGGCCCATCACGGACGTCACTGATTTTGTTTTGGTTTTATTTTTTTTATGATACTCCCATGTTCATTTTACTGAATTATATTTGGTCACTTCTCTGATCTTTGCAGCTGTAACATTCTGAACTGTGAGGACAGGCTGAGGTTCTCTCCTGCAATAAACAGAATGAAAACCAGACTCCCTGAATATGTTTGATCATTTCCTTTAGATAGGCCTATGTGCAGTTATTAACAGAAGCTATGACTACATCTAGTGTCTAGAGTGAATAAATAATGTATCTGAAATAAGAATTAAAAAGGACAAATACAATAAACAATTGAAACAAAACAGAATGGCTGACGATCATCTTCCCCCTCAGTTTGCCCAATGTTCTCCTGATCTAGAGACACTGGCTATAGACCTTGAATAAATTCTTTCAACAACCCTTTTCAGGTTCTATACATCAAGGATTTCTTTGTAATACTTGCGAAAACATTAGTCAATTCTGGAAGAAAAAAACTAAAGCTGATTTTGCACTTGTGAATTGATCTCAAACCCCTCAAATCTCAAACTTGGTCTAATTAAGTATAAAAACTGATGAAAAACAAATGGCTTGAACAAATCCTAATTTGAAAGAACTACTGTTTAGTGGGAGTGCTGTTGTAGTGACAGCCCTCAACCTCTAGGAGGAGTCGTGCATACATGGATAAAGTCTACAGAGTGCTCTCCTTGGTAAATGAGCTTTACAACAAATGTATGCATGAACCTGGGGCAGCTCCTGACTAATGCATGAGTCAATAGACTAGTCTTCAGGCAACTGTCAGGTGTTTGGAATTTGTGTGTGTGTTTAAGTGTATACTATGATTTGCAGAGTCTTAAAAAAACGTACCTCGATAAAAACGGCTGGAGAAGGTCAACAACTGTTTCGGAGAGGGAGCTAATGTCGACCTTTGGCATGCTGGAACTCCACGTGGACACAGGTACAGCCTTCACCTTTTCACTTCTCACCTTTGACCCCTGCCACAGGAGATTTCACAGGCGCACCTGCCCCCGTGGTAAATCCACGCACTGTCACAACGCCCAGGGGGACTTCGTCAGGCAAGACAGGCAAGGACACTCAAGTATGCCACTCTGAGCCTCTTGAAGGGAGAAAGTGGCACTGAAGGAAAGATGTCAACTCCCTGTGCTGTAACTTAATTTAATGAGCACACTGCCAAACAGGCTTCTTTCTACAGGGAGTTGGAATGCACTTGGATAGACAGCAGGGGGAGGAGAGGAAGAGGGGGAAGTATGGAGTGGAAATAGAAAGTATGGCTCCTCGGGGACCCAGGCTCCAAAAGCAGTGATCAATACACCCAGATAAGGCTAAATGAGTGAATGACCGCAGGGAGGGAGGACTGTGGGCAGAGGAGCAATGCATTATGGGGTAGGAGAGGAACATGTGAGATGAGACAGTGAGCATAAAGCATCTGCTATGGTATACGGTATATACTAGTACAGTGTTTCTCAATCTTTTTCAGAACAAGGACCACTTAACCAATAAAAAAAAGCTCCACCTTGCTAAAAAAAAACCTACTTCAACAGTATATTACACAATAGGTCTACTCACTGCTTGCTTATTGTCTTTGCACCTTGTTTATTGTGTCAGAGGATTCATATGATTTAAATCGGCGTAGCTTACATAGGCAGTGTTGCAGAACTGTTTGGATTTACATACTAAGTTGGTTCAATATTACAAACAACTCATCTATATTATATTTTACCACGTCTGCTCACGGAGCACTTGAGATAGCTTGCGGACCACACTGAGAAACACTGCACTACATACCTGATTAATTCTATGGTGTTGAATTAGGTCAGTCCACACATGGAAAGGTGTTGGTCCTGACAGGCTGGAAGGCCCCATCCTTAAGAGATGCATAGAACAACTCAGAGGACTGTTTCAAAAATGACTAGACAAGACACACACAAAGTTCCAGTGATATGGAAAACAGCTGAAATCTTACCAGGCACTTCCTAAGAAACCCAAACCAGTTGGACTGAACGGTTTCAGACCAGTAGCACTGTTGCTATGAAGTGCTTTGAGCGGATCATGTCAATTCGTCTCAAAATGCAAACCCCGACACATATGGACTCAATTTGCGTACAGAGGCGTTTGCAGACATCTCTTCAGCTTTCAACACCACCCAGTCACACATGTTGCTAGAGAAGCTGACACAGGTGTAAGAGTGGAGGGTGTGAACCAGACTCTTGTATAGTGGAGCCGGACAACACTATGTGGGGACGGGTCAGAGTCAGTCAGTCAGTCAACCATAATACCAAATAAGGGTGTGTCACCAGGATGTGTTTTATCACCATTAATTATTTACTTCTTAGCAATTGGACTGATTGTATGCCACCACCATTGTTTGTTTTTCTATATATACTACAGTTTTAAATCGTTTCAATGTTTTGTTTCTGTGTCCTCGATGTCTTAATGTTATTAGATGTTTGGTGTAGTTTTATTGTTATTTATTGTTGTCTGTGCTTAATTAACGTTCAATGTGGCTCCCTTGAGTGCAAGACAAATTCACTTTGGGGCAATAAAGGCTTCATTCATTCACTCACTCACTCACTAACTCACTCACTCACTCACTCATTCAGATTGGCCAACTGAAACAGCTAAATCAGGTGTCTCAGCAAAAGGACAACTAACTATTAGACAGCAGAGAGGAAGAGTGGAGCACACTGATTGAATTGGCAGCCTTTTCTAGTGCAAAAGGACTAGACTAAACATCACTCCCCTGCTTTCTAAGAATTCATTTCAGAATTCAACATGCTCATTGTTGTACCTGTGTGCAGGTGTCTGCTATGAGTCTTTTCAGAGGGTTGTAGGCGTCTTACTGTGGCACATATGACTGCAACTTAAAATGGCCTACTGTACTCCTTTTTCCCCGATACCAGCACACACCACACCCAGCGATGCCCTTCTACATCACAGGAGAACAGGAGGACACACATGGAAAAGAAAATGGTCACTTACTGAGGTGAGGCTCTGTCCCAATGGTCACTGCTTACTGAGGTGAGGCTCTTTCCTGGCAGAGACGCAAACTACATGCTGTTTATCTGATGCTGACTTAATGTGTGTTAAAGTGTGTGTGTGTGTGTGTGTGTGAGAGAGAGAGAGAGAGAGAGAGAGAGAGAGAGAAAGTGTGTGTGTGTGTGGGGGGGGGGGGGGGTATAAGGATTGTTCTGGGTTTTCCCTCTCACAGCCACCTACACACCAAATGTCTCACAGGAAGTGTCATATTTTTTTATGCACACATCACTGAGACACCTAGCATAAGCCTAAATAGTATAAATATAGTAATTATCACTGTCACTGCACCACCTGTTCCAATGAGATCATTCTCAGTCATTCTTTTAAGCTGTCACCCTATTCCACTCTTTAATCTCATGATAGGTTTGTGTGTGTGTGCCTGCTTGTAATGATTTCAATTCAATTTCTATCTGAGTCTAATTTAAGCTGCTTAATGAAGGAGATTGACATTTTGTGTGTGTGTGTGTGTGTGTGTGTGTGTGTGTGTGTGTGTTTGTGCACGAGTTTGATGGTGTGGGCCTGGAAATAGATCCGTGAAATGACCATTTGACAAAGGCTGGGGATGGGAATTTGAGCCTTGATGTAAAGCAACTCCCAGTGAATGGAACATCCATCAAGGTAACGTATGGCCGGAGACAACAAGGTATGGCCGGAGACAACAAGGTGGGAAATGAGGGTTGGCAGGGAAAAGAGAGCTGAATAAAGGCAAGCAGAGTCATTAACTTGGAATGTTCTGTCGGCAGTGGCCTTCACCTCCCACCTTCAACCCCTCATGTTGTCTGCATCTGTGGAAGCATCTGTCAATATACTACTGGTCTCATGCAGAGGAGACCAACACACACACACACACACACACACACACACACACTGGTCAAAATGTTGAGACTACAAACACACACATATTTGCACACACACAGAAGGGAATGCTTACAGTGTGTTAAGTATAAGTATATATACATAAGTATAAGTATAATGTGTGTGTGTGCTTCACCTCACTGTGTGCTCTGTGTGTTTTTACTAATTCACGAATGGGATAAATGCAGAGACCAACTTCCTTCTATACGCACTTGGCCTATAAACCTGATGTACACGTACAGCCATACAGACTTGGACACACACAATTATGTACAGTATACACACATTACACAAACACTCTCCATCTAGCTGAGTCGATATTGCCGGTCTTTTCTCTGACTGACTGACCTTCACGAGTGATGCACATCCTTCAGGACGGACCTGCTACTAATTTCCTGATCCAGGCCAAATCTAACGGAAACTAATATCTCACTTCTAACGTTACATGTCTATCCATCCAGGACCCAAAGCATACTCGCGTCAGCCACTGATTCAAGGAGCATCCCCCATAGAAATATCTGACCCTGGGAGGAGGATGGGATATGGCTTGTGCTGTGTGTGTGTGTGTGTGTGTGTGTGTGTGTGTGTGTGTGTGTGTGTGTGTGTGTGTGTGTGTGTGTGTGTGTGTGTGTGTGGCGTGGCGGCGCCAAGTATGGAGCTACTTACGAGCCAAAAGCACAATTCATAGCCTGGAGATGACTTCACAATACATGATATCCCTCCTCACACACTCCGAACAAACTAGGCTTCAGTCCAACAGCTAAAAAAAAGAAAAAAAGTGTGTGTGTGTGTGTGTGTGTGTGTGTGTGTGTGTGTGTGTGTGTGTGTGTGTGTGTGAAAGAGACTGCCATGGGCTTTCCCTTTAAAACCTCCACCCACACTCCAACTGTCTCTGAGCAAGTGTCATGTTTGTCATTCACAATCATAGAACATGGTATTAACATATAATGAACATGATGCTTATGTTTGGACAGAAGAGACAAATATCCTGACTGTGTAGCTCTCATTTTTTAAGATGATGTCATTAATGTGAATTAAGGATTAATTAAGAAACCTTAAGTCAACTAGCAAAAGGTTTTATGAGGTGATGCAAATCCTTGTTAAAAAAGTAATGTTTATAATTTCACTTGGGTTTCCCCGTTTAGTTATGACCATAATGTTGTTTGTAGTTTTGTAATTATTAGTGTCTGTTATGTGCATGTTAGTGCCAAGAGACTTTTGATACCACCCTTTGTTATCAGGGTTAGCATCATGTTACATCCCAGTGCTTTTTTCCAGAACCTTTCTGCCCAGCTGTTGCTTCAAACTGTTTACAGAGCAACCTGCCAAAAATGTGCTCTAGCATGTGCTTTGTCAGTTAGGAACAAGCTTGCTTGCATCTATTTAATTACTCCTGGTTCAACTTTCCTAAGGACGATGGAAGGGAAATGCCACGCAGTGTATCAGTGAGGTAGCAACATCTCTGGAACACAGATGATCTCACTGGGTGACATTTAGCCCCCATGTCAATCTTCTATTGGGGACACATGAAGACACATTAGAAAACTAGTACAACACAAATCAGATCAGTCAGGACAACAACCATTGATTAGATCTATGATGAACCCATAAGGGAAGCCTCCTTTGCAGTGAGCGGGGACACTGTAACATTAGAGCACAGCTGAACGCCACACTGAATCTTATTTTGCCATAATGTCTGTGTCAGATGAAACATCTGTTGGAAATATAATTGAAATAATAGATTCCAAATAATTAATCATGAAGTACGTGACCCCTTTTTCGGTAGGCTTTTCAGTTTGTCTCCTAAGAAATAAACATGTTAAATCAACGGTATTGTGTTATTCCAGTGAGTGCTGTTTGTATTGGGGGGCTATTTCTGTAAGAGGTCCTTATAAACATTCAGCAGGTTGTCATACTTTCCTTCTCTGTTTAAAGCCAGCCCAGCGTTCATACACTGAACAGCAATCCTCAATAACTAGATGGGTTAACCTTTCCTGTGGACAAAGTATAAATCTATGAAGGATGAATTGTTTTGGTGATGAATTGTTTTCCTTCTAAATCTTTCTTCATCTGAGTCACAATTGTTTTCATCTGACTGGTGATGAATTGGCAGTGAGTTCAAAGTAAACAATAGAAAGACAGGTTTCTTCAGGATGTTAAAAGTAAACAATAGAAAGACAGGTTTCTTCATAGGATGTTAAAAGTAAACAATAGAAAGACAGGTTTCTTCATAGGATGTTAAAAGTAAACAATAGAAAGACAGGTTTCTTCATAGGATGTGGTAATGTGGTAGGCCACCGTGTGGACAGTGCAGCCCTGCTAGAACGGCAAGAAGCGGTCAGACAGATGAGACGGAGAGTCTAAGTGTGGGCTATTTGCGGGGCAGAAGAAAGCCCATTATCCTTTTAGTGTGGTGCTCTTAAACTACTGCATGTCTGTGAGTGAAAAAGAATAAGGCGTGTGTGTGTGTGTGTGTGTGTGTGTGTGTGTGTGCGTGTGTGCGTGTGTGTGTGTGTGTGTGTGTGTGTGTGTGTGTGTGTGTGTGTGTTCTGTGATTAGTGTTTTTTCATTAAAAGGTTGAAGTTGTTTGCAGGCAAGATGTTCCATTCTGCACCACTGCTCTTTCTGTTTAATGGGATCTGTGGCAAAGCTTCACCTTCTTCCTCTCTCTACATCCCTCTGTCCCTCTCTCTCTCTCCCCCTCTCTTTCTCTTTCCATCCCTCCGTCCCTCTCTCTCTCTCCCCCTCTCTTTCTCTTTCCATCCCTCCGTCCCTCTCTCTCTCTCCCCCTCTTTCTCTCTCTCCATCCATCCGTCCCCTTCTCTCTTTCTCTCTCTTTCTCTCTCTCCATTCCTCCGTCCCTCTTTCTCTCTCTTCTTCCACTCCATCTGCACGTTGCATGCAATGCATTGTTCTGGAGAGTAAGGGGTGGGTGGGGGTGGGGGGGGGGGGGTTACTGTACGTGCAGGAAAGACACAACAGAGCAATCTGAACAACTCTGAGTTAAAGTACAGGTACACATTTCAGCTGAACAAAACAAATCACACAATCCAACTGGCTCAAGGAAAAGTAGTGAGTGTGTGTGTGTGTGTGTGTGTGTGTGTGTGTGTGTGTATCATGATCACACTCAGAGAATTAAAGTAATAATAGTGCATTACAAATGTAGTAGCGATAACGGCCGCCGAGGTGTCCTGTTATACAGAACTGATGCCCCCACACACACACACACTAGGCAACAGTCATGCCTACAGCACGCAAAGGAAACAAGCGTTTCCGTTTAAAAAGAAGCCGACTTGTTCAGTTTGTTGTGTGTGTGTGTGTGTGTGTGTGTGTGTGCATGCAGGTGTAAGTAAGGGATAATGTGTTGGCCACTGGTCATTACCAGGAAATAAGTTGCCCCATGAGACCCCAATGCAAAGCGGATTTTCAAGTTCAATGAAGTTCTACTGTGACAAGTGAACAGACCACCTGCAGAATGATATGAAACCCGTTGCCATGGCCATTATCCTTGGCCTGGTCATTCATTTTTTGCAGCGGTCATTATGGAATTATTGGACCTCTGAACCTTGGGAATGCCCGTTCTTCCTAATAAAACTTTCTGCAGCATTCTGAAGAGCCGTATAGCAAGCATCATTTTTGTCAAGCAGCCTCCTCCTCTGTTTAGTTTGATTTTAGCTTACTTTCCTGACATCAGTGCCAGGAAATAAATTGGAGAGCACTTGTGGGCCAACCACAGGACGTAAGCGTTTCAATGTCACTCTCTCACACCCACTCACCAATAATCTCTTCCATTCGTTGCCGTCTGTCCCATCTGTCTGTCTGTCCCATCTGTCTGTGGGGTGAACTCTGTCATCCCAGATACTCCACCGGAGGCAAGCTGACCTCAGTGTGAATGCGCCTCTGTTCCGGGCCCCCTCGAGCAGGGACATTTCCCAGGATGCCGTCGCCCATGAACTTGGCCTGGGGAGACCTCATTATTTGGCTGGCAGTCTCACTCGGGAAATGTTGTGTCATCATTATGAAAGATTTCAATCTAAACCAAAGAAAAACGTGGCAGACAGCAAAGTAGAACCATTTAAGTTAATTTACACCATTTAAGTTCATTTAGAACAGGGACTGTCTCTATGATACTGGACTAGAGGGGAAGATGGGGGTAGTGGTCAAGACCAGAGACTGAGTAGCTGAGAAGTCTATAGGGATTATTAAACAGAGCACAGCATAGGCGTAGTCTACTCCTGAACCTTGCTTAGAGAGTCATGAGTGCTGTGTGAGTGTGTGTGTGTGTGTCTGTGTGTGTGTGTGTCTGTGTGTGTGTGTGTCTGTGTGTGTGTGTGTGTGTGTGTGTATGCATTATTGCTGGGCGTTCACCACCCTCGGACTGAACGATGCTCTCTCGCTGTATTGATTACCATTAATATGTGGGAGCAAAGGCATTTGCGTGTTTTACGGTCCGTCACAAATGCATACAGACGTTCTAGGGAGCAGTGATGAATCAAGAAAGGGAGAGAGAGAGAGAGAGAGAGAGAGAGACTTTTGACTTTTAAAACCCCTTTTATTGAACCATTACATGGATCAAAAACCACCTCTTTTAGAGAGAGAGAGAGAGAGAGAGATGGGAGAGAAAAAGAGGTCTAGTTGGGAGACATATAGGAGAGTGAAGGGGCAAATGGAAAAGAGATGAGGGAGTAAGACAAGTCTCTTTGCACCTGTACATGTGGCTCTGGTGGCCATGACAGTAAGAGTTGGAGTTCATATCTCTTAGAGGAAAAAAAGAGGAAATCATCACTCTGTATACGCTGTGGTTGGCATGGCAACAGCTCTTCCTGTGGTGATAGCAATGAGTGTGTGTGTGCTTTTGTGTGTGCGTGTGTGTGTGTGTGTGTGTGTGTGTGAGAGAGAGAGAGAGAGTGTGTTTCCAATGGTCTGCTGGTAAGGAGTATCTGGGTTGTTCTCGGGATATAGCTAACCTTTCCTCTGAACAAAAGGAACAAAAACACTCTCAATCTCTCCATCTCTGTCTCCTGTCTCTCTAACCTTTACTGTCACCACCAGAAGCAGATATTCACCTACACCCCCCCCTCTCTCTCTCTGTCTCTCTCCTCTCTCTCTCTTTCTCTCTGTCTCTCTCTCTGTCTCTCTCTCCCTCTCACACACACACACACACACACAGGAGTCCCTCAGACACACTTCCCCACTGCATATCCTCCACCCCAACACCTTTCACACACTCAAGGTCTCCCCCTCATTAAGATCTCCCTCCCTTGTGCTCGTCCTCTCTGTCTGTATTTCTATTTATGTCCGTCACTGTATGTCCTCCCCACTGCCCCCCCCCCCACACACACACACTCCATTACTGAATTGTAGGTGGACAGCTGTGCCCACTTATGTCAGCTTCTCTCCATAGGAGACCCCTTGGTCTCTCTGCACAGGGGAGGAGGGCAGTGTGTGATGTGACCTCCGAGTCCTGCCACACACACAACCTCTCCGAGTTGCTATTTAAACCCCCCCCCCCCCTCCACCCCACCCCACCCCCCGACCTCCCTTGGATTTTTCGGAAAAACTTTTCCTCCCCTGTCTCAGAGCAGCAAATCAAACCCCTGCCCTCTCAATGGGCTGTGCACTAATCACACTGACACACTCCTCCTAAGGGCCTAATGCCCATGACGTGTGACTCCTGTGTTTAACAACTGCCATGACTGCCATCCATGGCTGTGGCCAAGGTCAATTGTGGCGCATGGCATATGGGGCATGTGCTAACCGCTCTGCTAAACCCCACAGAATTATCCCTCGACAGGAGCGTTGATTTTATTATTCATATCTTCCATGACACTGGTTAATCTCCTCTTTTTTTATCCGGCTTATCGTATTTTGCAATATGCACAGGACACACAGCTGTAAATAAGATAAATATTAAGTGAAAAGATGAAAATCTGCAGGAAAAACATTATGCGAGATTTGCTTAGAGTTTATTTTGTTGAATTGTGACCTCTCCTGTTTACAGATTATCACCTGGTTGACCACTTGTGTTAGGCCATCTCACAAGAGGACACTTTAGAATGGGGCAAGGGGGGGGGGGGGGGGGGGGGGGTACGAGTCAAAAACAATAATAATAATAATAATAGCCAAATATTAATAATAGCCAATTCGGGTCATTTACGGCCGATTTAGTAAACATGAAATGTAAGCTAATATCACCTAAAGGCTTCAATCAAAGAAACTTCCTAAAACATCACTGGCTAACAATCACGAGAGCTGTAGCCTACAGCATGTGATTCTTGCCACACAGGTCAGTCTGTGTTGCGTGAGTGGAGAATGGAGATAAAGACGTTGAAAAGTTAAGAACTGAAGAATTCAAAACGTGTTTGTTTGTTGTGCTTTCTGATACAATTCTTCTTCAATAGCACAATGGCTTAAAGCTGCGGTTGGCAAGATTTTTTTTATCATATTCACTGAAACCGACACTATGCTTCGACAGAACAACATAAATCAGCCAGTTTTACCTCCACCTAGAGCCTGTTATTTGTTTTGCAAAAATCCACAGCTCCCGGTTCTTCTGGTCCACTCAGAGCAGGGCTGTGTGAGATCTGACTGTCAATTACAGTCTGGTGCAGTCTGTGTTAATTAGTAAAGTAATTCAATTACTTTTGAAAGAAGTAACTGGTACTGTAACTATACTAATTTTTAGTAACACCCAACACTGGTTATTTTTCAATTCAAGTTCAGTAATCCACGCTTATATAGACTAGATCAGATTCAACTTTATTGTCATTTCACAGAGTACAGGTACAGAGCCAATGAAATGCAGTGCTTCACTTTAACTGTGAAAGTTCAAAATAATACTAGACCACTTTTGTGATTTTAGTACTCTATTTAAAGTGATACTGGTTTGGTGTAAATAACAACTATATTAATACAATTTATGATGTTACGTAGTGTGACATTTGTATCAATAATATAATAGTCATAGGTAACTCTGCGGTGGTGGGAGAGGGCCCCAAATTAAATTCTGCTTAGGACCCCATAAAGGCTTGGGCCGGCACTGACAGGAAATGCAATATTTTGGACAGGAAAAAACTGCATTACACTACATAGCACGCTTCACGCTTTACTGCAGAAATTCCATATTTTGGACATGCAAATATAATTGTATTGCATTGTACTTACTAGTACTAAGTAGTTTCACAATCATGGTAAGCACTTTGTTTCATGCAGGCCTAAAAAGGAAACTTTTTTCAAATATCATTATTTGTTTTTGTTTAATCTATCTGTTGAAGGATAAAAAAAATCGTGGCATCTGGTCATCAAATCTTCGATATACTTCCAGTGTTAAAAGTGTGTTGGAGTGGACAGTAGTAGTAGTAGTAGTACTGTAGCAGAAAGTAGTTTTATTATTGTTGTTGTATTGTTTCAACATATTTTGACCCCACCCCCATACAACTCACCTGTAGGCTAAACTGCCATATACAGCCTAAGTTTATCGGACTAAAGAGAATTGAGTTTGCTGCATTAAACTAAAGGATGCCATGAATGCTTCAGATAGGCTAAGCTGTCAGACAGGGCCATTCTATTCATGCTTACATGCAGGCTACAGTGTTCACATTAATAAGCAAAAAAGCGGGTTGGGCATCATTTTCTTTTAAATAAAACTTTGAGTGGTTTGAGTCACGGTCGGGTTAAAATATAGCAGCGGACGAGTTCAGGTCATCTGTGAACTGCCATGTGCATCAGTGTTGACCTTACACAATCTATTATTGGCATTATTAAAATAGGCTATCATAATCTTCGAAAGATTTTAAGTACATTTAATATAGTAGTAGTTTTGGTTCCTAAGTGCCACCCAAATAAAAAGTCTGGACCCAGCTGGCCCCCCGAATAAAATAATCCTGGCTACGCCCCTGGTTTGGCCCTTTCACTGGGGATAGCCTAGGACTATACTCAGTGTATTTTTATCAACTAAGAATTGTTGTATGTAGAAACAACTAAAAACAAACTAATGTGATATCTTAGATACTTCAAAGTAACCAGTTTTTGCTTTGTTGAATGCTTTACACTTTTGGACCAATTCAAGATGTTCCCTTTTGTATTTGATAGTGTCAGATTCTCTATCATTGTCTATCATTGTCATTATTTGCTCGATGGTGTCATAAGGCTAGTTATGGTAACATTAGTATTGTGAAAAGGGGTCAACAAGGTACAGTAGATAGTGGATATAACAATAACATAGGTTAGGCAACACCATTATTTAAAGCCTAGCTTGCTTAATAGAAAATACACATGTAAGTACACATGTATTTGGACAGTCTTTTTTCCAAAAGGAACTTCAGCTGTACTTCAGCTGTCACAAAATGTAGTGGAGTAAAAAGTAAGATATTTGGCCTAGAAATGTACTGGAGTAAAAGTAAAAAGTTTAACAAAATTGACATACTCAAGTAAAGTGCAGATACATGAAAAGGCGACTTAAGTACAGTAATTGAGTAAATGTACTTAAGTAATGTCTGCCACTGATTTTGGTTGAACGCCAAGCTTGGCAAGAGCTGCCTCAGTAGACCACAGGCCTACCCGTCAGAGTGGTGAGCTACCACAATAAGCTTTTAAAGCAAAGCCAGTGGTCGTTTTATCCTGAGTAAGATTTCAGTAACTGGCATCACTGACCACATGAGCCACAGAGTAGATAGATAGATACTTTATTGATCCCCAGGGGAAATTCAAGAAGGAATGTACACTTGCCAGCAGGTAAAGCTAATGCACCAAGGCTCTTTGGGCATTCTGGTCTCTTTGCTGTCTTGAGGTTTCCATTCATTCCTTCAGTAATCACTATGTGGAGATGAGACTTTTATGACTAGGCTCATAGGCATGCAACCTCCCCATCATCTTCATGAATAAAACTATTATAGCCTAGAGAGCATGATGAAGTTGGCCCAAGCCCTTTACTATTCAGCTCAAAGTTTCACCTCTGATTAGGCTACTACTAAACTATAAATCATACTACAACATAATAACAATGTCTGACATAATTTCTGAGAAACAATTATTCCAACCATACTTTCTGTGAGATAGGCTAAGCGTTTTATGTAACCACTGCCTACGCAGTCAAGAATAAACGCCTTGAAAGCTAAACTATACCTGGAGTGGATCTTATAGGTGACTTCAACGAAACCCAGAATTGCATTACACTTGTAATAATGATTATTTATTCCGCGTCCTCCAATGAGAAAACAGACGAGGACGACAGAGGGCGGGGAGACAACCGAGAGTGAAGTTGGGAGAGGGAGAGGGAGATGCGCTGTAAGCGACAGAGCGCAAGATTGAAGGGCAGAAAATCTGCCACGACTGGAACGGCAAAGCAACTCTTGTTATTAAAACAGCAGAGTCAGTTTATATTCTGCTTTCTGACATAGGCGGACATTTCAAGACATCGGTTCCAGTGCATCCGTTTTGGAGGCGAATATGTAGTACTTATTTCGCAGCAACAGCTGTCACATTCATTTCATAGTATACCATTTTCTTTTTATATTACTTGTCTATTTATGTCGATCATATAGCCAAATCACTATTTGTTTTTTTAGGGAGGGGAAAACGTAACGGAGCGATTTCTGTCAATATAAAGGCGTTTTTCATACGGAGAAAAGCAAAATAAGGCACCGTTTTTTCCAAGAAGAAATACGATTTGAAAGGAGAGGCTGTCGGCAAGGGTACCATCGGATGAGGAAAGATGGAATGATCGTGACAACATGAAAAAGAAAAAGTGCGAAAGAATATTTTCATCCTGCCTTTGAATCAACAACTGCACGGGGAGACAGACTGAAGGAGAGGTAGGAGCGACAGACCAAAAGAGAGAAAAGGGTGAGAAAGAGCTGTGCGAGTGAGTCAGTGCGCGAGAAAGAAACGGAGGTGAGGTTTGCTGAAGGACTGACAGAGTGAACCTGACAGAAAACGATTACTCAAAACATCGAGCAGGCAAAGCGTCAACACATATAGAGAAACATATTAAGCAACATCTGATCTAGCTGAGCAGTGTGTGTGGTGTGCTGATCACCACAGCTGTTGTGTTTGTTTAAAAGTGAGCCAGGGTGCTCGGGGTTGCCCATTGCATAAGTTCCTTAATAATAAGCTGCGCTCAGTGTTGAGCCTGATATCTGTGTGACAGATATTGCTGGAAGGATAGAGGGAGGGAGGGAGAGAGAGAGAGAGAGAGAGAGAGCGAGATAGGGTAGTGTCAGGAGAGTGATTGCTGAATCCTTTAGGGAAGGAAATATGAGCTCAAAATGTGCTCGTTTTTCTTTCTCTGGACCAACATAGATCCCTCCATCATTCCCTCCCTCTACAACACCCTCACTTACCCCTCATCCCCCTCTCCTCTCCTCCCATCCTAATCCCTCATCCATCAGACAAACTCTCTCTCTCTCTCTTCACTGCTCTTCATCCCTCCTTATCTGTGTTAACCATCCTTCTTCGTTGTAGAGCTCATCACTAACTTTCTCTCTTGTTCGCTCTTTCTCTCTTGTTCGCTCTTTCTCTCTTGCTCTCTCTTTCTCTCTTGCTCTCTCTTTCTCTCTTGTTCGCGCTTTCTCTCTTGTTCGCTCTTTCTCTCTTGCTCTCTCTTTCTCTCTGTCTCTCACCTACTTTGTTTTTTCGCCGTCCCTCTTCTCCACCTTCATGCTATCCTCATCTCACTCCTCACTCCACCAAACTCCAGAGATCGAGGAGAGTGTGCCATAAGTCTCCCGTGGAGCTTGCAGGTTGCCATGGATCCCCCTCCCTCCCTGAGTCAAGCCCTGCTGGGTGGGAGTGAGGATGAGGACCAGCAGCAGCAGCGCCCCCCCCTGCCTTGCGCTGGTACAGCCCACCCCGCCATCACGGGCAGCTACCCAGGAACGAACCACTCCAATCACATGGGGGGAAACAGCAGCCTGGAGAGGCTCAACACCACGCCTTCGCCCACAACGCCCGGCGGCGCCCTGCCCCCAGCATCCCTGCCACGCTTGCCCCTGGTGACCTCGTCCTCGTCAGGGCTCGCCGCTGCCACAACGACGACCCCACCCCAACTGCCGGCGCCCATCCCGAACGCGCTGCACCCGACCAGCACTCCGCTGTCGTCGTGTCTGGGCAGCCAGCACAGCCTGAGCGCCGACGCCTCGCCCGTGTACAACGCCCTCTTCTACTCGTCGCACTCGCCCACGACCGAGCGCGAACGTGAGCGCGGCTGTAAGCACAGGCAGGCCAGCCCGCTGGTCCACCGGCGCGACAGCAACCCCTTCACCGAGATCGCCATGAGCTCCTGCAAGTACACGGGCGGCGTCATGAAGCCGCTGAGCCGCCTGAGCGCCTCGCGGCGCAACCTCATCGAGTCGGACAGCAGCAGCGACACCAAAGAGGGCGGCGGCTCCGGGGCTAGTCCCGCCCCTTCCTCCATCCCCACCGGGGCCGTCCCACCCTCCTCTTCCTCCCACCCCTCCCAGCTCGGCCAATCGCAGAACCCGCCCGAGATAGTCATCTCCTCCAAAGAGGACACGCCCTACAGGGCGCACGCCTATGAGATGTCAATCTACCACCAGAACCACGCCCTCTCAGAGAGCAGGGCCGCTATTGGTGCAGGGGTCGGGACTAATGGGCGGAGAGGAGGGACTGTGACCGGCAGAACCATCTCCAAGGCGCAGAAGCGCAAGAACCAGAACATCGGCTACAAGCTGGGCCACCGGAGGGCGCTGTTCGAGAAGCGCAAGCGACTCAGTGACTATGCGCTCATCTTCGGGATGTTCGGGATAGTCGTCATGGTGATCGAGACGGAGCTCTCCTGGGGAGTCTACAATAAGGTGAGCACTGATTGGTTAGAGGCTGGCAAGAGTTACTGTCTGTAGTGGCAAGGTCACTCTTGGTGCATGTCTGGGTGTTCTGCACGCGGTCTGTTATTGGCCTCAGAAGGGTATTAACCAATTCTGCAATAGCATCTCTTACATATGGGTAGGGAGTTTCCACCTGTCTTTCTATATGTAGAGGTAGAGGTATGTATTTTTGACCTTATCTATTTCAAAATCGCATATTTTAGGTATAGCTGAACAAACAACTACATGTAGTCCAGTATCCATAGGGATTCCTGAAACAGAACTATTCAGTTAGCGCAGTGTTATCCAGGTCAGGCCAGAGCATGATGCAAACCACAGACGGAGGCCTGTCAGAGCACCTATCAATCATCCCAGGCAAATTTGACGAGACAGCAAATGACAAAGTTTTGACAAATGACATAACTGACAGTGCTTCACAAGCCAGTCATATAGAAGCTGCTAAAATATTAACACATGACAGATCCACTAACAAAAGTAATACTCTACTTTTCCCCTCTACACCAGCGTTAAAGGAGTAGTCTGCAATTCTACTCTCATCCACAACTTGTTGAATTGTTCCTCACACACGGTCCTTTAGCTATCTGTTCAGTGTCTGCTTGAAAAAGTGTTTTTACACAGCCCAGGCCCTGTAAAAGGGAATCACAGTGGCTCGGACCAAGTCACAACAAATATGGAAGACAGGGGTGTATTGTGATTAGCTGTTGACCTCAAATATCAGCAACCTTTCACAGACTGCATCTTTAAAGGCTTATTTATGCTCAAAAGTTAAAAACAGATACGGATATGGATGGAGTCCGTACCTTGTGTTCATTTTGTCCGTATTTATGCATGTTGTCGGAGAGCTTAAGAATACAGACGGAACAGAGAGATAAGTCGTGTGGGCAGTGTGTAGTCAATAGTCCAAACAGACATAGTAAAAATGACAAAGAATTGTCTTTCAAAAGACTTTTAAAAACAGCAGAAAATGCCCTTTAAAGGATGTATTGCTTAATGTCCATACCAACGTAAAGGACGCATGGAGGTATGTGAGGTAGTTATGGCAATAACATTTGGAATGGACGCATGCATTTACGTACTGAAATGGAGGATACATTTGCCTTAATACTCACTCTCTACTCTCCAGGGACATTAGTAGTACTAGTAGTAGTGGTGAGGCGGCGGTAGCGTAGTGGCTAAGGAACTGGGCTAGCATGTAGTAGCGTAGTGGCTAAGGAACTGGGCTAGCATGTAGTAGCATAGTGGCTAAGGAGCTGGGCTAGCATGCAGTAGCATAGTGGTTAAGGAGCTGGCATGCAGTGGTAGCGTAGTGGCTAAGGAGCTGGGCTAGCGTGCAGTAGCATAGTGGCTAAAGAGCTGGGCTAGCATGCAGTAGCCGGAAAAGTTGTGGGTTCAATTCCTGGCTTCCACCGTTATGCCCTTCAGCAAGGCACTTAACCCGTTCTGGGCTTAAAGTCGCTCTGGTGAGAATGGCCCATGTAATGAGAATGGCCTTTTAATATATTTGATGACATATGTATGACGCTTTGAATAAAAGTGTCTGCTAAACGAATAAACTAAACATAGTATTAGTATTAGTGGACAGTTATTATGGATGAAAGCATTTCAAGAACACATGTATCTTTTTGTTATTGTTCCTTATAGCAAAAGCAGGTGTTTTGGGCAGGTGTACACAGCTGCAGGTGTTTTGGGCAGGTGTACTGTACGCAGATGCATGGGCTCTGGCCATAAAGGTGAGCAGTGGATCAGTACGTGAGACACAGCTGGTTTAGAGTCTGGCTCACAGCTTGAGAACTTACACAGACACTCCAACATGGACCCAGCACTGATGAACTTACACAGACACTCCAACATGGAGCCAGCACTGATGAACTTACACAGACACTCCAACATGTGAACTTACACAGACACTCCAACATGGACCCAGCACTGATGAACTTACACAGACACTCCAACATGGAGCCAGCACTGGTGGGAGGGGCAGGACATTCTGCCTGTCATCGATCTTAATACTTAGCTGTCATGCTGTGTGTATGTCTTTGTTTCGTGTGTGTGTTTGGTTGTGCTTGTGTCTGTGTTTTGTGTGTGTATCTGTGTGTGTCTGCGTTTTGTATGTGTGTGAGCATGTGCGTGTGTGTGTGTGGGTGTGTGTGCGTGGGTGTGTGCATGTGAGTGTGCGTGTGCGTGCATGTGTGTGTGGGGGTGCATGGGTGTCTGTCCATGACTTTGTATAGTAGGAATCTGTGGAGGGATCTACAAAGATTCTTTTCTAAAGAAGGCCTATTGATGTGGGGGATTGGGTGTCTGCAGACACTAGGAGAATTTCAGTCAGCTGTTTGTTTGTGTGTGTGTGTGTGTGTGTGTGTGTGTGTGCATGGGCGTGTGTGTGTGTGTTTGTGTGTGTGTGTGTGTGTGTGTGTGTGTGTGTGCGTGTGTACGTGTGCGTGCATGTGTGTGTGTGTGTGTGCGCATGTGCATGTGTGTGTGTGTGTGTGTCTGCATGAATGCATGCTTGTGTTCATTTGAGAGTCATTTCAGTCTATGATTTTTTTCTTTCCCTCTAGACTTTATGTTGGGCAAATATGTTGTGGTGTGTATCAGTGCATGTTAATTTGTGTGCATGTATGTATGTTGTCATATTTTCTCTGCAAAATATGCTCCTGTGTGTGTGTGTGTGTGTGTGTGTTTGTGTGTGTGTGCATCTGTGTATGGATATCTGGACAGCCAGTAGAATCAGTTTTCTTTTCCTTGCGCATGGAGTCTGACTTTCATCTCTATCTTTTTCTATCCCTCTTTTTCCTATGATGATCTCTCTCTTCTCTGTCTCTCCCACTCATGCCCCTGTCCTCTCTCTCTCTCTCTTTATCTCTCTCTTTCTCTCTGTTATTTCTGTGGGCGGCTGATCGGGGGAGTATTATTGGTGAGAGGGAGAGGGAGAGAGAGTGAGAGAGAGAAAGAGAGAAAGAGAAAGAAAGAGCAGAGTGGAAGTGAAAGGCAGTTCTAAAGACCTTTATTTAAGATCTCTCTGGCAGTGACTCAATGCTGAGTGTGAATTGGAGCCGTGCTGATTGCGTGCCATTAGAAAGCAACACAAAGCCAGGGCCTGCCCTCCATCAGCAGAGTGCAATTAAGCCCCAGTGTCGTCATCATCGGCGCAGAGAGCCGCACTCAGATGCCAGGCTCTACCACTCAGATGCCAGGCTCCGGCACTCAGATGCCAGGCTCGCGCCGCAGCAGCGGGAGGCCCTCAAAGCTGGGGAGGCTGCAGCTGTTTGGGCCTCTGCGCGTCGCGTTGTGTCGCGCTGCTCTGGGTTCTGCAGCGTGTTTGGTTTCCCATGCCGAGTGGTGTGTGCCTCTGTGCGCTCCGATGTCCTGCGCTCAGTGCACAAGCTTTCACTCGTGCTTTGAGTTGGTACGCTGTTTTGCGAGTGGTGTGTGCTTCTGTGCTTTGAGTTGGTTCTGCCATGGTGCGCTGTTTTGCGAGTGGTGTGATTGGTTCTGCCATGGTACACTGTTTTGTGAGTGGTGTGGTTGCCATGGTACGATGTTTTGCGAGTGGTGTGGTTGCCATGGTGCGCTGTTTTGCGAGTGGTGTGATTGCAATGTTTTGAACAATGTTTTGTCTGGCTGTTGGGAGTGATGTGCGCTGTCCTAAACTCAACGCTGTCGGGAGTGATGTGCGCTGTCCTAAACTCAATGCAGCCTGGTTCGGTAGACTCTCCTCTTCAAACAACGACTTGTTTGCCACTAAAAGCCTATACTGATACCAACTATAAAGCACAATCCCAGATCCCACCTACTATCAGTCCACCATAAAAAACACAGACAGAAAGGTCATGGTATTTATTATAATAGTAATTTTAATTAGTTTGTGTTTAAGAAAGGTCAGTCTGTCTGCATATTTCATGACCAAATGTCCCCTTTCTTCATGCTAATTGCACTGAATGGGCAGAGGCAGAGGATATTTACTTACCGTTTAGAATGCTTCACAAGTTTATGTCCTTTACATTCAGTATTCATAATAGCTCATCATCGTGTGTCATCATTGCATAGATTTCTTAATGCAGATGGAGTAGATGATGACGTTTCTATTTAAGTGATATGGCATAAGGTAGACCTAATAAGACTGTTTTGTCTTGTTTGTTTGGCTGTCTTGTTTGGTTCAGTGGTCTTCCTTATTGATTATTGATTCACTGGTGTTATAATATATTGCAAAAAAGTTGTTTTTATGGAGAAGGTTCATCAGCCAGGTTTGGCTTGGTGTTTGGTTCGGTTTTTAGTTTGGTTTGGTATTGGTTGGTTTGGTGTTTAGTGTGGTGTTGGTTTGGTGTTTAGTGAGATGTTGGTTTGGTGTTTAGTGTGGTGTTTAGTGTGGTGTTGGTTTGGTGTTTAGTGAGGTGTTGGTTTGGTGTTTAGTGTGGTGTTTAGTGTGGTGTTGGTTTGGTGTTTAGTGTGGTGTTGGTTTGGTGTTTAGTGTGGTGTTGGTTTGGTGTTTAGTGTGGTGTTTAGTGTGGTGTTGGTTTGGTGTTTAGTGAGATGTTGGTTTGGTGTTTAGTGTGGTGTTGGTTTGGTGTTTAGTTTGGTGTTTAATGTGGTGTTGGTTTGGTGTTTAGTGTGGTGTTTAGTGTGGTGTTGGTTTGGTGTTTAGTGAGATGTTGGTTTGGTGTTTAGTGTGGTGTTGGTTTGGTGTTTAGTTTGGTGTTTAGTGTGGTGTTGGTTTGGTTTTTAGTGTGGTGTTGGTTTGGTGTTTAGTGTGGTGTTTAGTGTGGTGTTGGTTTGGTGTTTAGTGTGGTGTTGGTTTGGTTTTTAGTGTGGTGTTGGTTTGGTGTTTAGTGTGGTGTTTAGTGTGGTGTTGGTTTGGTGTTTAGTGTGGTGTTGGTTTGGTGTTTAGTGAGGTGTTGGTTTGGTGTTGGTTTGGTGTTTAGTTTGGTGTTTGAGTTGGTTCAGTGGTCCCTTGGTGTAATACCTATGATTTTAATGGGCAAGTTGCTGTTTGTTTTCGGTTTACTCTTGTATAATGTTGCACTGTGGAGGTTTGATCATTTTGATATGGCTGACTACATAGAGTATCACCGTATTGTGCATTACTAAATTACTGCGGATTGTTATGATCCTTAAAGTACTTTTGATGTTTCTCCATTTATTTTAATTTGTGTGATATAAAGTACTGTGCAAAAGTCTCTGGGAACCTTACATGTTTTGTATCAGCATTGCTATAAGGACCATATTGTTTATTTCTCACTTTCTTAATTAGAATATGACCAGAGAACACAGGAAATATGTGCCCAGTAGGCCATTTAAATACACATAAAATGTAGATTTTGTTCTGATACCAGTCAAATTTTAGTCTTAAGCTACCATTAGATTTGTTGTTTTAGCAGTTTTATAATGTTGTTATGCCACTGATGGGCATACTTGGCCTGCCAGAAGCTGCTGGTAGATCCAGCTACGATGGGGGTCTCGAGATCAGCTGCTGACGGGACCGTGGCTCATGCTAAAACTGACGCTGCGGTGTCAAGAGCATTTTGGCACAAAGTGGAGGAGCCACCTGAACAGGACTGGACATCTCCGGCGACCCTCTTTATTGTGCTCCCAGGTGCTAATACAGTGTTAGCTTCCCTCATCAAGGTTCTTTGAATAGAAGACTTTGGCCACGCATTTTCCACTTTAGGTGAGCAATGAACTCATGAGCAATGTAGCTTTTCAATAAGATCTTCGATCTGTCAAAGCGTCGTCATCTCCTTCCTACTTCTGATACCAATGTGTCAGAGCCAGAACCAGTTCCAGCCGGCTTCAGCTTC
>NC_055966.1:35827146-35834646 GCF_018492685.1 Alosa sapidissima
TTGGTACCTGCTATTTAATGTATTATCATAATGGTATTATATGGTATTACATCATGACATAGCACATTTGTCTTTATGGGGGTTTGGGAATAATGATGTGATGATAATGATGCAGGTTTCTTACTGGTAGGTAGTGTACAACTGGGAAACGGTTAGCAAAAGTAAGAAATAATGCTCCAGGTGTCGTTCTGGACTTTCGTGGTGGAAAAATGTTTAACCCACTTTTCCCTAGCTCATTGAATGTACCGTAATCCTACGAAAAACAAATTATTTTGCTGTATGTAATACGTAGCTTACTCCGGAATGTGCCTTACAGCAGCTGCTAATGTTACTAGCGAAGTGAGGTTAGCTAAGTTACATCCATGGATTTCCTACAATGTGTATACCATTGGATCACTTTCTACCTTTACTTATAATTTCTACATCTAACCAAGCACCAAATATAACATGCCAGTGACCAGGCTTGGAATTTCACCATTCTGGGGGCAAGGCCACTTGGCCTTCAGTTGGGCATATTTGGTGGGGGGCGCAAAGGCCACATGGGCACCAAGGCCAAAGTTAACTATACAGTAGTAGGCTATAAAAATGATCAAAGTTGTATTTAGCCTATTCACTGCAGTAGACCTGCATCATTGTATGAAACATAACAAAACATGAAACATGACATATTACATATAACTGTAAATCATCTGATCATCTAATAAAAACAGATATCTAGGCTATATATAACATTTATTTTATATTTGGCCTGCTATGAAATCATGTATTGAACAATTTAAATTTAAGCACAGCTCATCTTTAAGAAACTCAAATAGCCTAGATGCATGCTTAGCATTTTGTGATCAGGCTACTTTCATAAACTCTTAGTCAGCTGTCCTCTGATTTACCAATATCTAGGCGATATTTGTAACATTTATTTTGTATTTGGCCCGTTATGAAATCGTGTGGAACAATTTAAACACATTGTAAAACGTAAAGCCCAAATTTGGAGACATCAATGCATGTCGAAATTTACTGCAAATTCAAAACTGGATTACTCTGGAACGGCTAACTGTACAGGGGACTGCTTTACAACTTTATGTTCGGTAAGGTCTGCTGTTTATTCTGATATGTGGTTTGTCACGTGTTAAAAGAAGGGTTCGTAAAGTATTCCACCGAGATGAATGGGTAGGGAGATCATGGACGCAAAACCTTCAGTAGAATGTATGATTAAATTTAATTATATTATTTACTTTTCTCGCGAACCGTTCAACACAGCAATTATCGGCTAACATCGTTTAAAAGCTGAGAAAAAGCTCTTTCATGTGACATCACTTGTGATGTCTGTGTGATGAATAGGCTACTTCGTGAGTAGTTCAACTGAGAAGAATGGGTGAATTTGGACGCACTTTCTTGCGATGTCACTTTCTCCACTGTGTAAAAGACTAAATTAATTTGCGCTGTGAATGCTAAGATTATTTTGACAGGCCGCAGGCTAAATAAAAATCGCTATTAGTAGGACACAAAGCAGAATATTGAAAGAAGGGGGCACCAAGGCCACCGTGGCCTGTAAACCTATGATTTTCAAAGGGGCTTCACGGCCAACGCAAGGGGCTACCACGGCCGTCGTGGCCGCCGTGAAATTCCTACCCTGCCAGTGACAGAATAACGTATTAAGCATAATATTAAACTCACCGTTCTGTATCCGTCGTCTTCTTCTGTCCCCACAATAACTTTTCATTTGAGACTTTTTAGTCTGACTCTGTTTTTTCTGACAGCGTTTTTTCTGAGACCTGATTTTCTGAGACCTGACTCCACTTTTTCTGACAGCGTTTTTTCTGAGACCTTTTTTCTGAGACCTGACTCCACTTTTTCTGAGGCAGTTTGGTTTGAAGCAGTTTTATCTGAGGATGACAGAGGTTCTTCTTACGCTGAGGCAGTTTTGTCTGAAGATGACAGAAGTTTTTCTGAAGCTGAGGGAGTTTTGTCTGAAAATGACAGATGTTTTTCTGAGTCTGACACCTGAGTCTGGTTTTTCTGACGCTGAGGCAGTTTTGTCTGAAGATGACAGAAGTTTTTCTGACGCTGATGCAGTTTTGTCTGAAGATGACAGAGGTTTTTCTGACGCTGAGGCTGTTTTGTCTGAAGATGACCGATGTTTTTCTGAGTCTGACACCTGAGTCTGAGGATGTCCTAAAATGAACACCGTACTAGGGTGCAGTTGTTTTGGTTTGAATATCGTTTACATGATCACATAAGATCATGTACAGTATGACCTCCCCCATGACAAGACAATTGTTAACAATACTATGTAGTAGCTAGTAGTTAACTCATTGAGTGCCAAAAATGTAATATTACGTTTTTAGCTTTTTTTTTAATTATGAAACTAGACACTCTAACACACCTTATGTCAGGAACGGCCCAGGGATTGAACCCGGGTCTCCCACGTAGCAGGCAGACGCTTTACCACAAGACCAGAGGTGACTCAAATGCAGAGCAAGGCAGACAACAGAAGTCAGGTTCAGAAGTTTTACTGTGTCAAAAACGGGTGTTTTAACAAAAGCGAAAAGGTAGACCAGAATGGAACAATTAAGACTCAATGTCAGTTCTCAAAGCTCAGTAATTAAACGTCAAAAGTCCAGAAACAAAAAACCAACGCACAGAAGATCCGGTAAATTCAAAATGTCCAATGTCCATAAAAAGTTCAAGGCAAAAGGCTAGGTCAAAGTCCAAGCAAAGTTTAAAAAAAAAACAATCAGAGTCCAAAAAGTCAAAAAATATCCAGAGAGCAAAAACATACAAAAGACCAATCAGAGACTTACAAGCAGTGTGATCTTCATGTGAAAATACCAAGACTGAGCACAGGCCAACAAACAGAGGGGGCTTATAAAGGCAAACAAATGAGATACAGGTGACATGCAATTAACTTAACAAGGTCAACTCAACAAAAAACATGACTTAGCAAAAGATGACACAGCACAAACAGAGGGGCACAATGAGGCCATCTGGTGGTGAAAGTTCAGAAGAAGCCCCAAAACCTCACAGGACCCCGCCTACTAGGAACGTCTCCTGACGTTCACATTGGGGCGATCAGGGTGAGCCCGATGGAAATCAGCAATGAGGTCAGCATCCAGAATGTCCCGGGCGGGCCGCCAGGATCGCTCCTCTGGCCCATAGCCTTCCCAGTCAACCAGATACTGCAAGCCTCTTCCGACATGACGCAAATCCAGAAGGCGATGGACCGTAAACCGTAAACCGTAACCGGCCCACCATCGATCATCCAGGTTTCACAGGGGGAGCCAGCGGGCTGGTGACGACCGGGCGCAGGCGGGACACATGGACTCGTGTGGAGAGCCAGACTCGTTGTCCCGGGCGTAGAGAGGGTGCAGGGCGGCGCCGGTGGTTGGCTTGGAGGCGGTATTGGTGTGCAGACCTCTGCAGGGCTGACCGCACCTTTCGCCAAACTCGTCTGCACCTCCTGACGAACCTCTGGGCGGAGGGGATGGCAACCTCTGGCTCCTGGGAAGAGTGGGGGCTGGAACCCAAGCTGCCATTCAAACGGGCTCAGACCTGTAGCAGAAGAGCAGAGAGTATTATGAGCGTATTCGGCCCAGATGACATACCTGCTCCAGGTAGAGGGATTTTCGGAAGCCAGGCAACGGAGAGTGGTCTCAAGGTCCTGGTTAATCCTCTCCGTCTGTCCATTAGACTCGGAGAGGAGGAGAGGCTGACTCTGGCTCCTACCAGCTTGCAGAAGGCCCTCCAGAACTGAGACGTGAATTGAGGGCCACGATTTGAGACCACATCCAAGGGCAGGCCAAATGTCCTGAAAACATACTGGCAGACGATTTCAGCAGTTTCAGGTGCAGAGGGGAGCTTGGGCAGAGGGATAAAACGACAAGCCTTTGAAAATCTGTCAACAATAACTAGGATGACCGTGTTACCGTCCGATGGTGGAAGGCCCGAGATGAAGTCCATGGAGATGTGCGACCACGGATGGCTGGGGATGGGCAAGGGATGGAGGAGGCCCTGGGGAGCAGTGTGCACACTCTTATTCCGTGAACAGATAATGCAAGCAGCCACAAAAGACTTAACATCAGCACTCATTTGGGGCCACCAAAACCGCCTACTGAGGAATTCTAGGGTCCTACGGGAGCCAGGGTGGTTGGTTAGTCGGGAAGAGTGTGCCCACTGAAGGACTTGGCCTCACGCAGCGGATGGCACATAGAGACGATTGGGGGGTCCGCCTCCGGGGTCAGGCTCCCTCTGCTGGGCTTCTTGTACCACTGTCTCAATTCCCCATCGTACTGGAGCAACGATCTTAGCAGGCGGGAGGATGGTGACAGGAGTCAGATCATCAGAAGTCTTTTGATGGAGCCTGGACAGAGCATCTGGTTTTTGGTTTTTAGAGCCCGGTCGATAGGAAAGGATAAAATCAAAACGATTAAAGAAAAGGGCCCACCTTGCCTGCCTGGGATTGAGGCGCTTTGCTCCTTGTATGTACTGGAGGTTTTTGTGGTCTGTCCATACCACAAATGGATTCTGGGCCCCCTCTAGCCAATGGCGCCACTCCTCCAGTGCCTTCTTGATCGCCAGAAGTTCCCGATCCCCCACATCGTAGTTCTTCTCGGCATCGGTGAGTCGCGAGGAGAAGAACGCGCATGGGTAGAGTTTGCCATCATCTCGTCGTTGGGACAGGACTGCACCCACTGCCACATCTGAGGCGTCTACTTCCACAATGAAAGGGAGAGAAGGGTCAGGTAAGGCAAGTATAGGAGCGGATGTGAATCTCACCTTCAGGTCCAGGTAGGCCCCAGAGGTCTTCTTGGTCAGGTTGGTCAGTGGGGCGGCCATAGCACTAAAATTCCTGATGAATTTACGATAGAAGTTAGAGAATCCGATGAAGCGTTGTACCTCCTTGACTGAAGTGGGTTGGGGCCACTCACGGACTGCGTCTGACTTCTTGGGGTCCATATGGAGGCTCCTACCCTCCAGGATGAAGCCCAGGAAGGAAACCTTGGAGACATGGAACTCACACTTCTCTGGCTTGACAAAAAGGTTGTTGTTAAGGAGGCACTGGAGAGCTGAACTTACATGATGCACATGTTCATGGAGGGATTTTGAAAAGATCAAAATGTCATCCAGATACACAAAAACATAGCGATTAAGCATATCCCTAAGGACATCGTTGATTAGTGCCTGGAAGACTGCTGGGGCATTAGTTAAACCAAAAGGCATAACAAGGTATTCATAATGCCCCGTAGGGGTGTTGAAGGCAGTCTTCCATTCATCGCCTTCTCGAATGCGAACCAGGTGATAGGCATTACGGAGATCCAGTTTTGTGTAGATGGTTGCCCCCTGAAGCAACTCAAAAGCAGTGGACATCAAAGGCAACGGATAGTGATTCCGAACGGTTACCTTGTTCAGACCCCGATAGTCGATGCACGGTCTGAGCCCACCGTCTTTTTTCCCGACAAAAAAGAAGCCAGCACCGGCAGGCGAAGTTGAAGGTCTGATGAGTCCAGCTTCCAGGGACTCCTTGATGTAAGCCTCCATAGCATGTGTCTCTGCTAGTGACAAGGAGAAGATGCGTCCTCGTGGAGGGGAAGTTCCTGGCAAGAGATCAATGGAACAATCATAAGGTCTATGGGGAGGCAGTGAAGTGGCCCTGGTCTTGTTAAATACCTCACGGCGATCTCTCTCGGCTCGAGAAAGACGAGATCCCCGAGCTGCATGGGTTCCTCGGGAGCAGGGGGTGGCTGCGAGATACCTTGGATAGGTGCATCAAGGAAGGTTGTCGAATCCCTGGAAGGTTGTCGCTCACGGCGTCTCTCTCGCAGGCGGTTGTCCAGTCAGATGGTCTGGTCGATCAGGGCCTCCAGATCCTCAGCTGGGTCTTTTGCTGCCAATTCATCCTTGATGCCGCCGGAGAGACCATGACGGAATGCAGCCATCAGTGCCTCCAGGACTGCATACTCAGCGACACTGGAGTTGCCTTGGCGTAACTGGAACAGTCGATTGGCGGTGGTCGAACACTCTGCGCATCTCCTCTGTGAATCTTGCATAGCTGGAGCACGCTCTACCCTGCTGTTCCCAGATGGATGTGGCCCAGGCCCGGGCCTTGCCAGGCAGGAGGGTAATTATGTAAGCAATGCGGGAGCGATCAGATGGGAAGGAGGTGGGTTGAAGCTCGAAGGTCAGGGAACACTGGTCAGGGAACACTGGTTCAGGAACCCTCTGCAGTCTCTTTGATTCCCATCATACCTCTCAGGAGCAGGGAGTCTGGGCTCGGTCTGTTGGGCTCTGGCAGCGGGAGGGCTTGTTGAAGGTGGAGGACGGGCCAGAAGAGCAGAGACGTTCTGTTGCAGTTCTTGTAGGATCTGCTCATGTCGACTGTAGGCTGCCTCCTGTCTGCGTAGAAGGTTCTCATGGCGAGAGACTGTTGCATCATGGCTGACCAGTGCAGCATACATTTCTTCCATACTGGTAGGTGACTGAGCAGGAGCATCGCTCTCAGTATGTCTAGCAATCATCTCTGCTGAGTCGTCTTGCATGGCTCAGTCTTGCTGTCAGGAACGGCCCGGGGATTGAACCCGCATAGCATAGCATTCTCCAGTTTGTATTAGCATAGTACTCTCCAGTTTGTAAAAACTAATTATTTTGGACAGTGAGTGATACTACTGCAGCATACCATTTTATATTGTGGTATTGGAGGGCATTTTGAGCATTTTTGAATATAAGGGGGTTAATTATGATTACAGCCTTGGCTTTAGCCATATAGCTGTTGTGTGTGTGTGTGTGTGTGTGTGTGTGTGTGTGTGTGTCTGTGTGTGTGTGTATCTGAACAGAAGCTCTATTATAATTTTAAATATAAGATCACATTAGTAATATAGCTCTCTATCTCTCCCTCTCTGTATCTGAACAGCAGATCTATTCTCATTTTAATATTTGAAGGGACAATATTTGTGCCAGCAGTTGTGTTATGGTCCTTTGATTGTGTATATTGTGCATTGTGCCATATTTCTCTTTGTGCCATAGTATTAAGCATGTAAACATCTAGTGCAGGTTTGGGTGCATATGGTGCATGGGTTCCTTGAGTAGAAGGGAATTTCTGTGGAGGTTTCCATTGAGAAAAGGCTTTCAGCCCAAAGGACTAGGACTATCCATGTATGGGAACCTGGCTCCTAGTGTGGGCTCTGGTTTGCACTTGCGTTCTGGTGTGTGTGAAGGGGTGTGATGTGTTCTTTTTTGCACTACATTACATATTGGGTATAATTGAGTTCTCACTACTGTAATGGTGTGTGTCTGTGTGTGATGGAGTGTGTGTGTGCATAACTGCGTGTGTCAGTCAGAATGTAATTGAGCCTAACATTGTGTGCTGAAGTGTGTTTGTGTGTGTCTGTGTTTGTGTGCCCATTTATGGTTGTGTGTGTGTATGTGTGCATGTGCCTATGTGTATTAAATCACTGTAATCTGGTGTTTCTGTGATGTAGTGAGTTCATACTTTGGTTTGACAGAGCT
>NC_055966.1:35844646-35849646 GCF_018492685.1 Alosa sapidissima
GACTTTAAATGGTTCTCATCATTGCTGGTTGCCTTTCCTTCCACATGGCTACGATCTTTGTCTGTAAAAGCAACATTTTAGTTATTCTCACTGCTTGAAATGAGAAGTATAGCCTAACCATGTTAGATCTGTTGCATGAATGGCAGAGATAACTCAAATTCCCTTTCTACAGTCATCTAAACAAGGCAATCAAATTCCAGGACCAGCATAGATGACTTTTTTAATTCTTGGATAATCTTCTCTGGTGCCAATTGAGCATTTCTCAATTTTGGTTTAAAAAGCAAAGTAACTTCAGTTACTGAGAATTGTACCGAGTAAAATATTACTGAAATTGTATTGGTAATGCCTTACATTACTACATTACAGCAAAAAGCAATGCATTACTGTAATTACATTACTTTTTTAATGCATTATTCCCAACACTGGTTGTAGCACATACAATATGTCTTGGTGTGACTATTCAAACTGTGGGAGTGTGACAGAGAGAGTGTGTGTTACTAGAGATGCTGCGTGAATATACAGTATGTTTCGGGAAAGCCTCAATTATTCCAGATTAATTATATATTACAGAAAACCCTCAATTATCCTGGAAACAGTTGGTGTATCCAGTGTATCTCAATAAGAGTCTTCCCCTAAACATACACTCTCTCTGTCTCTCTCTCTCACACACACACACACACACACACACCACCCTGCTCCTGTCTGTGTCTTGTGGTCATTTCCACTGTCTCCCTCTCAATTCAATTCAATTTAATTGAGCTTTATTGGCATGACAAAAAATACGTAGTAGTGTGTAAAGACATAAAACAAAACATCATCCATCATACATTACTGCAACGGCAGTGTGTGTGTGTGTGTGTGTGTGTGTGTGCGTGTGTGTGTGTGTGTGTGTGTGTGGCCGAATTGTTTGAGAAAGGGTGGCAAGGTCCTGAGGCTGACTACTGTATTAGTTGTGTTAGTTGTACTATTAGTATGTGTGAGTCTCAGGACTAGCTGGATGAGGGGACTTGTTTTTACACTCATCTCTTGGCTTTTTAGGGCTTTATAACAATAGGAGTTGGGGTCGCTTGTTTTGAGATGTTCGAAGAATTTGATAGCTCTTTTTTCAATTTTAATTAGTAAAGGGTATTGGCCTAATTCAGCCCTGCATGCATTGTTAGGTGTGTTCCTCTGTACCTTGAGGATGCTTTTACAGAACTCTGCATGCAGGGTTTCGATTGGGTGTTTGTCCCATTTTTCAAATCCATTGTACATAAGAGGACCCCACACTGCCGTATAATGAAACTGGTTCGATAATTGTTTGAAATATTTTGAGCCAGATCCGAATGGGTATGTCTAATTGAATAGTTTTTTTGATGGCATAGAAAGCCCTTCTTGCTTTCTCTTTCAAATCATTCACGGCCAAGTTGAAATTACCCGTTGAACTGATTTTTAGCCCAAGGTAGGTGTAACTTTTTACTTGTTCGATTGCATATGTACCAAGGGTTAATTTCTTTCTCTGATGTCTGGATTTTTCCTGGAAGGTTAGTATTTTTGTTTTTTGTGAGTTAATAGTCAGGGCCCAGGTCTGACAGAACTTGTGCAGGACATTTAGGTTCTGCCGTAGACCCTCTTCTGTTGGAGACAGCAGAACCAAGTCGTCCGCAAAAAGGAGAAATTTGATTTTGGAGTCATTTAATAGGAGGCCAGGAGCTGCTGACTGCTCGAGTCTTTTTGCCAATTCATTAATATATTGAAGAGGGTCGGTGATAGAGGACAGCCCTGTCTCACACCCCGTTCTTGAGTGAAGAATTCTGTTTGTT
Organism: Alosa sapidissima; assembly: GCF_018492685.1. Classification (NCBI taxonomy): domain Eukaryota; kingdom Metazoa; phylum Chordata; class Actinopteri; order Clupeiformes; family Clupeidae; genus Alosa; species Alosa sapidissima. The sequence continues at coordinate 35,846,449 of NC_055966.1, forward strand.
TGTTTCCAATTTTAATTGCACATTTGTTGTTTAAGTACATTGTTTTTATTATGTTGTATGCTTTTCCCCCTACACCAGATTCAATAAGTTTACAAAATAGGCCATCATGCCAAATAGAATCAAAGGCCTTCTGGAAATCTACAAAGCAAGCAAATATTTTTGTTTTATTTTGGTTTACATATTTATTTATTAAGGTGTGTAGGGGGAAAATATGATCTGATGTTCTACATTTTGGTAAAAAAACTATTTGACTTCTACTCAGGGCATCATGCTCGATAAGGAAGTTTATTATTCTATTGTTTAAAATGCTACAAAATAACTTCCCCAGATTACTGTTTACACAAATGCCCCGGTAGTTATTAGGGTCTAATTTGTCTCCACTTTTGAAAAGGGGTGTAATGAGTCCTTCATTCCAGACATCAGGGAAGTATCCGACACTCAGAACCAAGTTGAACAGTTTTAGAATAGCCAGATGAAAATTGTGGCTTGCATTTTTAATCATTTCATTGAGGATGCCATCAGGGCCACTTGCCTTTCTTGGCTGCAAGCCTTTGAGTTTTTCTGTTAGTTAATTTTCTGTAACTGGGTAGTCTAGTAGGTTTTGATATTTATTTATTGTTTTTTCCATGTCAATCATTTTTTGGTAAATTTGGGTTTGTTCTGGGTTCATGCTGTGTTTTCCATAGAGGTTTTCAAAGTGACTTTTCCATACTCCTCCATTTTGGATGGCAAGTTCCTCATGTTGCTTTTTGTTAAGTTTATTCCAGTTATTCCAGAAATTATTTGAATTTAAAGATTTTTTTGTCTCTAATTGATTTTTTGTGAACTGTTCCCTCTTCTTTCTAAATGTGTGTTTTTGTATTGTTTAAGCTCTTCATAATAGCTAAGGCGTAAACCAGGATTGTCGGGTTGTCTATGTTTTTTATTTGACAGGAGCCTACGTTTTTTCCTCATTAATTTGCAATCTTGATCAAACCATTTTTCCTTTTCTTGTTTATTCCTATGAGATTTTTTGGTAGTTTTAAGATTAGAAATGGTTGCCAGGTAATGGAAAATGTTGTTTAGTTCTTCGGCTGCATGGTTTACGCCCTCTTTATTATGCAGGTAAGTATGTGCTAAAAATGTTTCTATTTGAGAACCCACTTTAGGTTGACAAAAAGCTTTCAGGTACTCCTCTTTGCTGTTATGGGCCCACCTGTAGGTTTCTCTAGTGCTGTACAGCATTACAGGTATGGGCCTTTTGTGTGTGTTGGTATTTTCGCTAATTTTAAGATACATAGTAATTTGACTGTGGTCTGACAGAGGTGTTAGTGGTTTGACCGTGAATGCTTTGAAAGTGAATAGGTCCAAATCTGTAATCATATAATCAACTGTTGAGCAGCCAAGTGGTGAGCTGTAGGTATATCTCCCTAATGAGTCCCCCCGCACCCTACCATTGAGCAGGTACAGACCAAGGCTTTTACAGAGCTCGATGAGCAATTTACCATTTTTATTGACTGATTTGTCAAAAGTATCTCTCTCTCTCTCTCTCACACACACACACACACACACCACCCTGCTCCTGTCTGTGTCTTGTGGTCATTTCCACTGTCTCCCTCTCTCTGGCTACACCTATCTGATTAATTCCGTCTCCTCGTCTGCCTGCCTCACAATTCTTTTTTTTCTTTTTGCATTTCACCTCTTTCTCTCTGTCTGCATTTTCCCTTCATCTGACATCTCTCGCTCCCTCTTCTCTCTCTCTATGTCTCCCTCTCTCTCTCTCCCTCTGTCTCCCTCTTCTCTCTCTCCCTCTGTCTCTCTCTCTCTCTCCCTATATGTCTCCTTCTTATTCATTGTCTGCTCTTCTCCTTACCTCTCCTTACCCCTCTCCCTTTGCTGTCTTCTCTGCCCCCCTCTCTCTCCCTCTCTCTTTCTTGTTCTCTCTCTCTCTCCCTCTCTTTCTCTCTCTCTCTGAAGTGTCAGGCAGTGTGCTGTGCTGTTCTGTTCAGTTTGTTTTTCTCCTCACTGTCACTTCTTGTGTTTGTGAAAAGAAACTGTCAATATTAAAACAGGGAAATCAATGGCTCTTAAGTACGGCAGACCGGACATGACGGCTATTGAAATATCATCATCTACCTCTCCTTTTACACTCAATACCATGGCAGGCAGAAGGTGTGTGTGTGTGTGTGTATATGTGTGTGTGTGCGTGTGTGTGTTTTGTGCATGTGCTAGTGATGAGTCTTTATTTCTGTATCTGAGTCAGTTTCTGCCAGTTCACCCTTGAGGGGATATCAAGTTGTCATAGACTTTACACACACTTTCTTTCTTCCTCTGGCACACACACACACACACACACACACACACACCTTAAGTCTATGTAAGGGCATCATGTTATGTGTCTATTCGTATAGTATGTGTGTGTGTGTGTGTGTGTGTGGATATGAGTGAGTGTGTTGTTTCACCTGTAGCTTTTCACGCAAGAGGAAGTCCTGTTGCTATGGACACAATCGCAGAAGGAGAATGGCGAAAAGCAGTGCAGTGGAAAGCTGATGAGTGTTATGTGTGTGTGTGTGTGTGTGTGTGTGTGTGTGAGAGAGAGAGAGAGAGAGAGAGAGAGAAGAGATAGAGTGTGTGCAAATGTGAGTGTGTTTGAGAGAGAGAGAGACAGAGACAGAGACTATGAAGGTTTGTGTGTGATGGACAACGAGTCTGTCTTTGAGTACACAGAAGAGCCGATGACACTGCTGCAGACTCCAGCAGACTCCTGCTACAGCTTGGCTGAACTCACCTGCCATATGTTTACCTCTGGAAGTGAGAGCACGGGAACACAAGAATTAGACCACATGTAGCCATCTGTTTGAATTAGACCACATGTAGCCATCTGTTTGAATTCGGATGGAATCAAAGCAGTTTGTGCTCACAGAATATTAACACAGACTCTCTCCCCTGTCTTTCTCCAGTTCTGTCAGCTCAGAGCTTTGTTTTTTCTTATTTATTTATGTTTATTTTTTCAAACAAAGTTGTTGTTTTGCTGATGCACAAAGCGGCAAAATACCGAGACATCCACTCTTGACAGCTATGAGAAAATCTAGCAGTGACAAAGCAGATACTTCATCTGAGCTTGTTGGACATGCTGTGCACATGACTGTGTGTGTGTGTGTGTGTATATGTGTGTGTGTGTCCATGTGAATGTTTGTCTGTTTAATGTGTGCATCTGTG
>NC_055966.1:35854646-35894646 GCF_018492685.1 Alosa sapidissima
CAAGCTGGTGTGTGGTGAGCGTTCTGGCGCATAATGGCTGCCGTGCATCACCCAGGTGGGTGCTACACACTGGTGGTGGTTACTAGTGAGGTCCCCCCATCCATGTGTTGTAAAGCGACCTTGGGTACCATGAAAGGCGCTATATAAGTCGAAGGTATTATTATTATTATTATTATTATTATTATTATTATTATATGGAGTACTGTAAAAAATAAATGATTAAATCATCATCATATATTCTGTGTGTGAACAGAATATTGCATTGTTATTAGTGCGGATCATTGATCAGTGTCTTGAAGTTATAGGGTTGTTGTATGATTTTGCTGAGGTTTTTCTGGAAGAAATGTACCGTAGACTTAATTCAGTCTTGATTGGAAGTCTAGCCTGATGTGGAATTGAATTGAATAGCAGGGCAGTACATCACTGTTTTTACAACACGCTGTTTTACAGTGTTAAAGCTACAACGCGCTGTTTTACAGTGTTAATGCGGCTACAACACGCTGTTTTACAGTGTTAAAGCTACAACACGCTGTTTTACAGTGTTAAAGCGGCTACAACACGCTGTTTTACAGTGTTAAGGCTACAACACGCTGTTTTACAGTGTTAATGCGGCTACAACACGCTGTTTTACAGTGTTAAAGCTACAACACGCTGTTTCAGTGTTAAAATGGCTAGTGCAAGTGCTACAGCTGCGGGTGAAGCAAGTGTGCGTATTAAGAAGAGCCCTGCTAACTTCAGCCCTCCATGGCTGTGCATATCTGTGAGTAGTTGTTGAGAAAGCAAGGGCCCCCCCCACCGCGAGGCCTCTCCTCCGGGGGGACTCGTGGTGCTGCAGCGCTGTCTGTCACGTCACCTGACTGTCTGCCGTCAAGCCACAGCTCTCAAGCTCTGAGCTCTTCCATTTGTGTTAACCCCTTCCTGTCCTTGGAGGCAGTCGTGGTTAACCCCTTCCTGTCCTCGGAGGCAGTCGTGTTAACCCCTTCCTCTCCTCGGAGGCAGTCATGAGGCCAAATAGGATGACACTCCAGCAAATCATTCAGTCCATCCCCTCTTACGCACTAGGGCTGCATTGAGAGGTGAGGTTAACATTCCCCCTGCCCTGTCCATGATTACCCCTGACACAAAGTAGTGTATACACACAGCGGCTATCATTACCAGTGCCTTCCACATGAAGAGGGTGGGGCTGGGGGGGTGCTTATTGTGCTTTTGCCCAACATAAGCATGGCATATGTGTGTAGCCTTGAGTGGGTCACATCAGATTCATTATTCTCACTTCAGTGGATGGTGGTTGTATGCGTGTAGTGGAACACAGCTTTGGGAAATTGCTGCTGAATAGCTAACGTTCCCCCAGGCTGGGTGAGACTCTCCTTAGTGAGCGACTGGCAATCAGCAAATCAGAGAATGAGCTTCAGGCGGGACCTGGTAATCACGAGAGAAGTTGTAGCACTCTGGCGGGCGATTACCTTCCTAGGTGGGGCATGGGGAATTCATTGTTTAAATGGAAATGACCGACAGCATGTAATGTCAGATGTCGCAGACGAAGATTTGTGTGTCAATTGAGATTTAGCAAGGTGATATGGTTCAAATAACAATGGTATTATTTCTAAAACTGTCAAGTGAAATAATGTCAAAATAAATTGTTCATTGCCAGACTTATTGTTCACCTTGCTCTGGATAAGAGAGTGTGCCAAGCGAGGAAATGTAAATGCTCTGTGGTCTGTTAAGGCTTAATGGCTGGGTAATATCCATCTGTTAAATGTAAATACTTTTGAATGCATTCAAGACTTCTATTCCTTCCAGACTAGTTCTTTTTAATGATATTTTTAATGGATATTTAATGACATTTTGTTATTTTATTGTGTATAACTGTGATATAATCTAATGGTACTTGAACTCTGCACAGGCTGTTCCTACAGGAAGCTACTGGAGAGGCTTGCAGTGATCAGCACAGCATCACTTGAGTTCTCTATGTTACACTTCCACATGCTAACCTCCTCTTCTTGTTTCTCCCCCCCCCCCCCCCCCCCCTCTGCCCCAGCTCTTCGTCATCGACAACGGAGCGGACGACTGGCGCATCGCCATGACGATGGAGCGCGTCCTGCTGATCGCTCTGGAGCTGCTGGTGTCGGCCGTGCACCCGGTGCCCGGCGACTTCAAGTTCCAGTGGCGGGCGCGGCTGGCCTTCTCGTATGCGCCGTCGCAGGCCGAGGCCGACCTGGACATGGTGCTGTCCGTGCCCATGTTCCTGCGGCTCTACCTCATCGCCCGCGTCATGCTCCTGCACAGCAAGCTCTTCACCGACGCCTCCTCCCGCAGCATCGGGGCGCTCAACAAGGTGTGTGTGTGTGTGTGTGTGTGTACATTTATATAGGGGATATATGTGTATGTGTATATGGGATTAGAGATGAAGAGTATGTGATGGTGATGTGTGTATATGTATACATTTATATAGGGTATATATGTGTATGTGTATATGGGATTAGAGATGAAGAGTATGTGATGGTGATGTGTGTATATGTATACATTTATATAGGGTATATATGTGTATGTGTATATGGGATTAGAGATGAAGAGTATGTGATGGTGATGTGTGTGTGTGTATACATTTATATAGGGTATATATGTGTATGTGTATATGGGATTAGAGATGAAGAGTATGTGATGGTGATGTGTGTGTGTGTGTCTGGGTAGTGTGGATTGAGGAGGTGCGTGTGTGTGTGTGTGTGTGTGTGTGTGTAAGTGGGGCAGTGTGTGGGAGGCTTGATGTTTGACTGTGACTTTTGAAGTGGTGTAGTGGTGTGTGGGGGAGTGGTTGTGTGTATGTGTGGGAGGGGTGTGTTTATGTGTGTGTGTGGGGGAGAGAGAGAGAGAGAGAGAGAGGTTTTGTGACATGTTTAAACCTTTTCAAGATAATTACTTACTAAGAGTGTCCTCCTGAGTGTGTGTGTGTGTGTGTGTGCCTGCACACATGCCCATGTGTGTGTGTGTGGATATAGGGGGCTGTTACTGCATGAGCTGACCTCTGCAGGGCTCTCATTGTGCCCTCCAACATCAACTCTGCATAGATTTCAAGCCCAACTTCAACAGAAAAACACCCTATGATGCAGTATATGATAAAGGAGAGCAGTAAGTTGTCCTAGTTTATACACGTAATACAAGGCATTTGCCCTTGCCTCTGGTTGGTCTTTTCACTGAGTGGGCCTGGGTTTGGCATAGCTCATAATTATTCCTAATAATATGTAAAGCTAGCCCACACTGCAGTGAAACCTAGGACTACCGCTTGCAATCTCTCATCTGACAACAGATGTGTGGTTGCACTTTATGATTTTCGTGGCAGTTCTTGCGGCTTTGAAGTGCTATGCATTGCTTTCAGGCAATTACAGTGAAGTGGCTCCAGCACAAACACTGTGTCCACTTAGGTTTGACCTGGTCAGACTGGCGCTGACGTTCGCTTGGCTCTTTAAAAATGCCCACTGCAGAGGCCTGACGAAGAGGAAAAAAGGGAAGAAAAGTTATGATGAAAACAAAGTTACCTGCACAAAGCTTCGTCTTCGTCGAATTGCTGATGGAACACAGTATTCCCACCTTTCAGGTGTGCTGTGAAAGGCTCTATTCTGAATGGCTGGTAATTTTGGCTTTGAACAATCAAAGGATGAACGAATCTGATTGGTGTTCTGAGGAGGATCGGGTGTCTGTGATGAGGCGAGGATGTTTGGGGGTCGAGAGTGTGTTTGAGTATGGAAAACACGTTGAACGCACCTCAGAGAGGACTGGAGTTTGGAGATGAAGGTGGTTGCAGCGTGTGGAGGAGAATCACCACTGCTGTTATAGAGAGAGTGAGAAAGAGAGAGAGAGAGAAAGAGAGATTGTGATTAAGGCTATGGCTGTGTGTTGGTGAGGCCGCGGATAACCTCTGACACACTCCTCTGACGCACACTTGGCTATCAGAGTTCCCCCGAAAGGATTGTGGGTGCGCGGAAAAAGAGCAGAGCCGAGCCAAGTCGAGCGGAGTGGGCTCATCGCTGTAATGATGTCACTCCTCGAGGTGGTCAGGGCCTGTCGGCATCACTTCCTGTCAAAATACTGCCGACGCCGCCGCAAAACCGATGTGTGCCCAACGCGAGCTGACAGACGGCCGAGCGTCAGGGCGAACTGGCACTGCAGTCAGCAGGGTGGCGCACAGTAGTGGAGGGAAAGACACTCTGCCCGCCATGGCACGGCCGACTCCGTGTGCCCGCCGCACAGAAGTGAACTCACACGCTGCAGGGCAACTCCACAAAAGCCACGTGCGACACAAAGAGTGAAAGGACACTAGTACATGTAGGTTTCTACATTTATAGCACAGTGCAGCCTGAGGACCACAAAGTGTTCAGTTGTCAGTACAATGTCAATACATTATACAGCTGCAATATGCAGGAAGCAAATGGCATGTACATTATATTTTGGAAAATAAAATGACAAAATAGCATTCAAGTTCTTCAGGGTTTGGAAAAGTATATTTTTGGAAACAAACCTGTAGAAGAGTGGGTGTATATTGGTAACCTATTGTTACTCTAGTCTGAAGTATCAATGTTTTACGAGTGTTACTGACCAAGCTTACCCACACTCCATCGGATTTGATGGGGATTTCCTTTGTCTGTTAGACACGTGTCTGATTTGAGATAGTTTGTGGTCAAAATAAGGGTTGGTTTTCATACTGAGGACACTTTACAATTGCTAAATCACTTAACTCCATTCTCTGATCCAAATTCTCAGTTGTCTGACCACATTTCTTGAATCGATCACTCTTTTGGTAAATCCATAAACACAATTTGCAGATCTCATACACTTTTTTTGCAAAACTCTAAACACTTTCTCATGCAATAAAATACATTTTGTGATGCATAATGGCAACTACAAGTGGCAAGAGGTAAAAAAAAAAGCACAAATGCCATACGTTAAACACGGCTCAAATTTGATCACTCTTGTTTCAAATGAGGTGACACAACCAATATACTCAACAGTAGTTCAGAGTGTAAACAGGTTGCTGAACAGTGCAGAGAAACTATTAATGAGCCCTTCAGAGTACACTGTAGGCTGTAGACAATGCACTTCTCATTTACAGTGCTGAAATCTGAAATGCCTGTATTTTCTGGTATACAGTTTTTCACATTTGCTAGTTTTTCACTGTAAACACAATCCCCAAATCTCAATACTTTATTTTTACTGGATTTACATGTTGCATCCAGTGAGTTATGAAATCTTTTTGCTTAGTTTTGTTTTTTTAGATAATAGTAAACTGCATTTACTGTGTTGTAAACTACATTTCTCCTGGAGTTATATGAGCTGCCCTGAACACTGTGTTTTACATGTTTTGATGTATAGTGTGTCTTGTGTGCCCAGTAGTGTTTACATTTTTGACTCCTTTGTGTATGATCTGAAGAGTGTTTGGTTTTGAGCATAGGAACTGTTTCGAGGTGATTGTTTAGTTTTGCAGAAGTTGCCAGAGGTTTTATGAATGTAGTTTGAGATTTAGGGTTTGCACTTGCAGTTTTCAGAAAAGGCTGGCAGGATTAAAAAAAATGTGTTTTAGCAACTGTGAAAAACTGTAAGATGTTGTTTCTCTTTACAAAGCAGTATTCCAATCATTTTGCAATACACAATGGCAAATCTGTTTTCCAAGTCTATTTTTAAGTGTATTTTGACATGCCTTTCCAGTCAGCTTTTCCTTGAGTCAAGTGGTTCCTGGTGAGGACAGCACGGGTCACCCCACTGGTTTGTTTTGTCCCCTCGTCAGGTGCACTTCAACACACGGTTTGTGATGAAGACTCTGATGACCATCTGTCCAGGAACCGTGCTGTTGGTGTTCAGCATTTCACTGTGGATCATCGCCGCTTGGACCGTACGAGTGTGTGAGAGGTGAGAACAAAAGAGGTCAATGCTGGAAGAAGGAGAATGACAGAGAGACAAACAAAGAAAGGAAACTGTGTGTGTGTGGATGCATAATTGCTCTATATGTGTAACAGGATGAGAGAGAATTAATGTATGTGCGTATGTACTGTATAATGTATATAATGTGTGTCTGTGTGTCTGCGTGAACGACAGACAGACAATGAGAGAAAGAGGCTGCATGTTTGAATGAGTCATAGAAGGAAGCAGAGACAGTAATGGGCAGAAACGGTGATACAATGCATGTTTTTGTTCTTCTGTCTGGACAGAGAGGTCTGCAAAATGAGTTAATGTAATGGGGCGGAGGGAGGGGGGGGGGGGTAGAGAGAGATTGCAGAGAGAGAAGAAGACCGCATTCTCAAACCAATAAAACCCTTCAGATTAAGGGAGCAAGTGGATGTGTGTGAGGGAGAGAGAAGGAAGGAGGGAGCGGACTACTGAGCAAAAGGAGAAAGAGTGAGTGAGCGAGTGAGTGAGTGTATGAGTGATTGTGTGAGTGAGTGAGTGAGTGTATGAGTGAGTGAGTGAGTGAGTGTATGAGTGAGTGAGTGATTGAGTGAGTGAGCGAGTGATTGTGTGAGTGAGTGAGTGAGTGAGTGAGTGATTGTGTGAGTGAGTGAGTGAGTGTATGAGTGAGTGATTGAGTGAGTGAGTGTATGAGTGTATGAGTGATTGTGTGAGTGAGTGAGTGAGTGTATGAGTGAGTGAGTGATTGAGTGAGTGAGCGAGTGATTGTGTGAGTGAGTGAGTGAGTGAGTGAGTGATTGTGTGAGTGAGTGAGTGAGTGTATGAGTGAGTGATTGAGTGAGTGAGTGATTGAGTGAGTGAATGAGTGAGTGTGTGAGTGAGTGAGTGAGTGAGTGATTGAGTGAGTGAGTGAATGAATGAATGAGTGAGTGATTGAGTGAGTGAATGAATGAATGAGTGAGTGTGTGAGTGAGTGATTGAGTGAGTGAGTGAGTGAATGAATGAATGAGTGAGTGTGTGAGTGAGTGATTGAGTGAGTGAATGAATGAGTGAGTGTGTGAGTGAGTGATTGAGTGAGTGAGTGAGTGTGTGAGTGAGTGAGTGAGTGTGTGAGTGAGTGAGTGAGTGAATGAGTGAGTGAGTGAGTGAGTGAGTGAGTGAGTGATTGTGTGAGTGAGTGAGTGAGTGTATGAGTGAGTGATTGAGTGAGTGAGTGAGTGAGTGTGTAAGTGAGTGAGTGTGTGAGTCAGTGTATGAGTAAGTGATTGTGTGAGTGAGTGTGTGAGTGAGTGAGTGAGCGAGTGAGTGAGTGAGTGTGAGTGAGTGATTGTGTGAGTGATTGTGTGAGTGAGTGAGTGAGCGAGTGAGTGAGTGAGTGTATGAGTGAGTGAGTGAGTGTGTGAGTGAGTGAGTGTGTGAGTGAATGGGTGGGTGAGTGAATGAATGAATGACTGCTGCCTATTCTGAGTGGGTGCTGGCAAGATGGAGAGAGAGCGGAACTGAGTTACAGGCTCTGCTGAAGGGAAAGTCAAATGAGAGAAAAAAGAGAGATGATTGTTGGCATGGCGAGATGGAGGGAGGAGGAAAGGGGTGTAGAAGCGAGGGATGACGAAAGAGAGGAGAGGAGAGGAGAGGGGGAGGAGGAGCATGAAGAAGAGGAGAGTTGGAGTGTGTACCCCTCTCTGTCTCCAGAGGCCTCTGTTGGCTCTGCATGCAGAACTCTCAAATTGATTCCTTCCTTTTCCCTCTTTCCATCTGTCGCTTCTTTCTCTCCTCCCTCGGCTTCTGTTCATTCTCTGCCCTCGCCTCTCCCTCATCCTCCTTTTCCTCTCTACCATTTTTTTCTCTTTCTCCTTTCCTCCATCTCTCTCTCCTCATCTTTTCATTTTTCCCTCCCCTCCTCCGTCTCTCTTCTCACAGATACCATGATGCCCAGGACGTCACGAGTAACTTCCTGGGGGCGATGTGGCTGATCTCCATCACCTTCCTGTCCATCGGCTACGGGGACATGGTGCCCCACACATACTGTGGCAAAGGCGTGTGTCTGCTCACGGGCATCATGGTAAGGGTGCCTCATCCTGCTAGCCCATCCCACGCCCTCCCTCCCCGCAATGCCACAGTGCTATGGCCCCGGGTGTGATGGCATCATGGTAAGGGTGCCTCGTCCTGCTAGCCCATCCCACGCCCTCCCTCCCCGCAATGCCACAGTGCTATGGCCCCGGGTGTGATGGCATCATGGTAAGGGTGCCTCGTCCTGCTAGCCCATCCCACGCCCTCCCTCCCCGCAATGCCACAGTGCTATGGCCCCGGGTGTGATGGCTGTGTTTTGTGGAGTGTGGAGGATGGAATTGTTTGGCTAGTCTCTCTCTACCCTTGCATTGGTGATTGTGCTGGGTGGGATGTGTAGGGATGTCTGAAGTTAGGTGTTTTTAGACGCCGTAGTGTAATCTACATAAATCAGCATGTCTTGCATATAATTACATGCTGCCAGCTGTAATTGTGGTTTGAATATAGTAAAGTGGGCAATTTTGTGCGTTTTGTGTGTGTCAGAGTGTGTGTGTGTGTGTGTGTGTCAGAGTGGGTGTGTGTGTGTGACAGAGTGGGTGTGCAGCTCCCTCTCACATTCAGGCAGATGCCTTCCAAGGGCGCTGTTGTTGTAATGTAGAGACGCCAATAAGACCCACCGTCTCCATGCTGCTGTGTGTATGTGTGTGTGTGTGTGTGGGGGGTTCCTCTCCTCTGAAACAGTTGAGGTGAGACGGTGAGACATTGTCGTCCATCTCTGCTGAGAATACAGTTAGGAGAGCGAACAGAGCAGAGCTGAGCTGAGCAGAGCAGAGCAGAACAGAACAGAACAGAGCAGAATGGAACAGAACAGAGCAGAACAGAACAGAGGAGAACAGAACAGAGGAGAACAGAACAGAGCAGAATGGAACAGAGCAGAACAGAACAGAGCAGAATGGAACAGAGCAGAACAGAACAGAGCAGAATGGAACAGAGCAGAACGGAACAGAGCAGAACAGAACAGAGCAGAACAGAACAGAGCAGAATGGAACAGAGCAGAGCAGAACAGAACAGAGCAGAACAGAACAGAACAGAGCAGAATGGAACAGAGCAGAACAGAACAGAACAGAGCAGAACAGAGCAGAACAGAATAGAACAGAGCAGAGCAGAACAGAGCAGAGCAGAACAGAACAGAGGAGAACAGAACAGAGCAGAATGGAACAGAGCAGAACAGAAAAGAACAGAGCAGAATGGAACAGAGCAGAACAGAAAAGAACAGAGCAGAATGGAACAATGTTAGCTGAGCAGAACAGAACAGAGCAGAATGGAACAGAGCAGAACAGAGCAGAATGGAACAGAGCAGAATGGAACAATGTTAGCTGAGCAGAACAGAGCAGAACAGAGCAGAACAGAATAGAACAGAGCAGAATGGAACAATGCCAGACTTCTAATAAGACGGCGAGCGGATGTTTTGACAGGAGATGTGCACTCACAGGATGGCTGATGCCACCTGACAAGCTGCTGACACATTTGTGCCTTGCCCTTCACACACATAGGTGACTATTTACCCTGTGTGTGTTTGTGTGTGTTTTTATTGACACTGAATATAGGACATTAAAACTTTGGCAAGCAAACAACTGTGCCAACACAGTTTATAACGATATGAAGATTAGTTTGATAAAAACACTTACTGATGTGCAGGTCATGTTATAATTTAAGATCAGTTAAGTTAGGTTGATTATCCATTTGCAGTTGGAGCCCGTAGATGGCCAGGAATCTTGTGCAAAGTATTACAGTAGATAGATAAATAGATACTTTGTTCATCCCGAGGGAAATATTCGTTTATTTTAGTAATTTTAATGACCTTCATAAAGTGAGGGAAGGGTTAGGGGCACACTGCTTCTCCTGAAGATGTGAAAGAGCACATACTGTACACACATGTACACCTCCCAGCCCACTCTCACACACATGTACACCTCCCAGCCCACTCTCACACACATGTACACCTCCCACCCCACATGTACACCTCCCAGCCCACATGTACACCTCCCACCCCACATGTACACCTCCCAGCCCACATGTACACCTCCCAGCCCACATGTACACCTCCCAGCCCACTCTCACACACATGTACACCTCCCAGCCCACATGTACACCTCCCAGCCCACTCTCACACACATGTACACCTCCCAGCCCACATGTACACCTCCCAGCCCACTCTCACACACATGTACACCTCCCACCCCACATGTACACCTCCCAGCCCACATATACACCTCCCAGCCCACATGTACACCTCCCAGCCCACTCTCACACACATGTACATCTCCCACATGTACACCTCCCAGCCCACTCTCACACACATGTACACCTCCCAGCCCACTCTCACACACGGACACACATGGAATGGGTCTCTTGCATTTTCCTGTAGTCTTCAAGATGGACATGATTGGGCTTTCTGTCTCTCTCCTCCTCCTCCTTCTCTCTCTCTCTCTCTCTCTCTCTCTCAGTCTGTCTTTGGTCATGTTTACCGACTCTTGTCTAAGCCTTTGGAGATCCCTTCACATCTGTGCTGAGTGCCTGCTGGAGTCTGCTCTCTCAGCCCATGCTCTGTCTCCCAGGCAACGTCGTCTTCCAGGCAGCGCTGCCACCGCTAAAGGCACCTAACCCCAACCCTAACCCTAAACCTAACCCCAACCCTAACCCTAGTGCCTTCCAGGCAGCGCTGCCTTGAAGACAACATTGGGGGCATAAAACACCAAGAAACGTCTCGTCTCCCAGCATCCCTCTCCGTGGGTGTACATGCTCCTCTGGTGCTGGTGGTGGGGGAGACAGTGCCAGTGAAGTGTGTGTTTGGATGTGCACAGCAGATGTGAATGTATGTTTTGTCTATGCGTGTGTGTGTGTGTGTCTATGTGTGTGTTTGTTTAAAGGGTGTTCTATACACTGGACTATTTTCTTCACAGGTTTCACAGGGAAGCATAAAATACTGCATGTGTGTGTGTGTGTGTGCGTGTGTGTGTTTGTTTTAAGTGTGTTCTATACACTGGACTATTTCTTTACGGGTTTCACAGGGTATAACATACTGGTATAACATACTGCATGTTTGACCTGGTCAACTCCATCCCCCTCTTCTCTCTCTCTTCCTCTATCCCTCTGTTCTCTTCCTCTATCCCTCTGTTCTCTTCCTCTCTATCCCCCTGTTCTCTCTTCCTCTATCCCTCTTCTCTTCCTCTCCATCCCCCTCTTCTATCTCTCTTCCTCTCCATCCCCCTCTTCTCTCTCTCTCTCTATCCCTCTTCTCTCCATCTCTCTCTCTATCCCTCTTCTCTCTCTTCCTCTCTATCCCTCGCTCTGCCTGTGAAGATCTCCCCGTCAGGTGCTCCAGAGCAGCAGAGCAGTTTAGTGTTTGTCCTCGTCAGATGGGGCTTTATCTGTGTCTGTGTGTTTGTGTGTGTCTGTGTGTGTGGGTGTGTGGGTGTGTGTGTGTGTGGGGGGGGGGTGTTTACAGGCATCCGGCTTGTGTTTCTTTGTTCTTAGAATACATCACTTGTACTTCTTTCACCATACTATGTTCTCCTTTAACTTCTAACACTTCTCTTTTCACTTCTTCTGTCTATCTCTATCTTCTATCTCCCTCGCTCTCTCTCTCTGGCACACACACACGGAAACACACAGAGTAATACAAATATAATGCTTATAGAAACACACACTCTGTCTGGGTATGGGTTCAGACATACACAACCACTTATAAACACTTGAAACACACACACACACACACACACACTCACACTCACACACTCACACACACACACACACACACACTCACACTCACACAAAGACACACACCCTCCTCCACATTCACACTTCAGGTTCTTGACATAGACTCCTAATCCCTGCTAACTCCCACTCTCTCTCTCTCTCTCTAACTCTTTCTTTCACTCTGTCTCTTTTACCTGTTCACTTAATCACTATCCCAAAGCTATACACTGCAAGTATGCAACCACAAAGTGTAGCTCCTAAAGCATGAGTGTGTTTGCAGGAAGCCAGAGACTTTATCAGACTAAAGTTTCTTTCAGTCGAATGCTCGTTTGTCATTGGCTGTTTTTTGTTCTGTGACAGTATGTAAGCACTGGGAGAGAAAGAGAGAGAGAGTGAGGGGGTGGAAAAACAGGAGAGAGAGAGAGAGAGGGAGAGAAAGAGCGGAAGAGAAAATAAAATAACAGTACACCGTGGCTTCCACCCCGTGCTCAAAGTGATTGTGATGGCTTTCTATAGGTGCAATCTGAAGCCGAAGCTGTGTTACTATGACAACACCGAAGGCCAACGCGGGTGGAATATACTACCGCCCTGGGGGCTTGGGGGTGTGGGTGGTATTGGTAGAGGAATATACTACCGCCCTGGGGGGCTGGGGGGTGGCAGTACCAGAATGGGGAGGGGTCTGTGTGATTATCTCTGAGTATAAAACAAGTGTGTGTCTGTGTGTGTGTGTGTTTGTTTTGCTACTCCCACACAAGGCCACTCCACAGTACCGGCACTTTTGGTGCCAGGATCCCTTTGAGTCGAGCAGACCTCCGTCTAAAATGTTCAACCGGAGATCACGACCCCCCCCCCCCTCCCTCCCTCCCGTCTCCCCTTCTTTCTCCCATTCTCTTTCTGTCAGCCCGCACCAGCATGAATTTATGATGACTTACTCTGAAGCTTTCTCTCTCTCTCTCTCTCTCTCTCTCTCTCTCTCTAAAGTGTCAGATAAGAAGAAACAGGTGATGAGGTCATAAGGGCTCCCTGTGTGTACTCAGTCCAGTTTTATAGACAGCACCGTCTGGACGGAGGGCCATCAGGGTTAACAAGCTCGCAGTGTGATCAAATATGAACAGCCAAAGATGATGCTAAAAACACGACGGCAGAGGGATCCATAACTAATGTGTTATTACTCCAAGCGGGAAGAGGCCACCCTGGGCAGATGAGATCAGGGCTTCCATAGGGAAGAGGCCACCCTGGGCAGATGAGATCATGGCTTCCATGGGGAGGTTTAAGAAGCTCCGTTTACACTGCTTTCCGTTTGTACTTCTTTAATGTTTTAGCAGGGACACCTCCCAGTGCACCTCACTTTAGCGTAAAGGCCTTTTGGGTACCGACACTGTGCACACAGACATACACACAAGCATGCATGCACATCTCTGATCACACACACACACAAAATATCTTGGTGTGGCTTTCATGTACTATGTGTGTGAGAGAGGGTTAAAAGTTTTTCTTTTCCCTTGAGTATACTTCTGGGAAGTCTTCTCCATCAACCATAGGCACACACACGCACATACAGTACAGAGAGAGAGAGAGAGAGTAAATAGGAGAAAATCACACATTTTCATCACAGGTTTGAATCCAAATTAATTTCTCATCAGGCCACATTAAATCACTATTTTCTCTTTCTCCTGTCCTCTCTTATTTCTTCACTTTCTATTTTTCTTGTTCACTTTCTCTTCATCTCATTTTCCTAGCACTGTCCCAAACTCACTCACCTCACTTATAACCTCCTCTCTCACTCTCTCTTTCTCCCTCTCTCTCTTGCTCTCTCTCTCTCTTTCTCCCTCCCTCTCTCTCTTGCTCTCTCTCTCCCCTTCACTCCCTGTTTGTTCACACTCCACGCTAGGGCTGGGCTAAAAAACGATAGTGATATGTTTCGCAATAGACATGTAATCAATATCAATAAAAAAATATGTTTGATAGAACATTCGATAATTAAAAGCAACACACACCTCCCGCCTTACGTTGTCCATAAATAAATAGGCTAAATATATCTTGCATTGTAGCTAGTATGTGCAACTCTACCAGAGTAGGCAATAGAAGTAGGCCTACCTCAACACAGACTCTCAATGAGTCCTTGCCCCGTGCACTCTCTCTCTCTCTCTCTCTCCCTCTCAACAGGCGCATCCCTCTTCAGCATGCACATGTAATGCAAACATTCACAATCGTGCAAGACGACTGGCTATATTGCTATTAAATCCAGTTAGCATCATTAGCACGCTGCACGAATTTGTTCAAAAGTGTTGCATTCAAATTGACAAATTGCTAAATTCTAATAATCTCAATCCCGATGCAAATGGAAAAGTATTATCCAAGACTCAAAAGGGCCTGCCCCAAGGAGAAAAAGTATTCATTTGAAACTTAAACACACGTGGGAAAACTGAACAGTCTAACCAGTAGACTATGATAAACTAGCAAATTAAGCTACTTTGTTTACAATATTTCCAGGCTTCAACCAGTGCTGCTTTTCATGCATATTTATTTAAGCTATTTGAGTATTTTTCATGGTTGAGTTGCTATTTCTTTTCCCTGTTTGCTTTGATTGATCACTGAGGTGATTAAAATCAGAGGAAGATTAAATTTAAAATATAAGTGTTTAAATTGAACTTTTTTTCCTTCTGGTCCTTATCTGAAATAGATTTAAAAAAAAAAAAATCAATAATTATCGATATCGACTGATATGAAATACTTGTAGGCCTATCGTGATACAGTTTTCCGCCATATCGCCCAATATCGCCCAGCACTCCACGCTGTCATTTCTCTTCCTTCTTCTGCATTTGACTTCCACCCTAACATCCTCTCCTAATACTCCTGTTCATATTTATCATTTTGTCGTTTTAACAGAAAATGGACTCTTTCTCTCTGACATTTATACCCAGAGAGATTTGCAACCCACTCAAGGCACACATGTATCCCCTCTTTCTCTCTCTCTCCATCCTCCTCTCCGTCTCTCTAATGGAGTGGACTTGATGGGAGCTCAGCGTGGCGCAGAGCTCTGTCTCTTGTCTAATGGACTACGGCCTGCACTGAATAATTGTGTCTTGCACATCTTCCTCTGTTGGTCTGTTGGTTTTGCTCATTTTATCCATTCTCCAACCAACCAAGCCCCCCCCCCCCAAACACACACACACACACACACACGCACCACCAGCATCATCACTGACCTCTCGCCTCATTTATTTTCTTCTCTCTCTCTCTCAGATGTCGTTTTGTCTCTATCTGTACCCCCTTGTTTCTCTCCCTCTCTCTTAATGTCCTGCTCTCGTCTTTCTCTTCTGTTTGTTCCAGGGGGCAGGCTGTACGGCACTGGTGGTTGCCGTGGTAGCGCGGAAGCTGGAGCTGACCAAGGCGGAAAAGCATGTGCACAATTTCATGATGGACACGCAGCTCACAAAGAGGGTAACTCTCCCTCACACTAGGGCTGCACGAATTCTGGATAAAATGAGAATCATGATTTTTTTTTTGCTTTTTGCTTAGAATTGAGATCACGATTCTCTCATGATTTTATGTTAGGAATTCATGATTGTGAAATTTTGGGTCCATACCGATGTTTGCAATTACAATTTGGCCAATAACTGATACTAATATTTTCTATTTGTTTGTTTACTACGTGTTTATTTTTGATTATACTACTTATTGGCAGGGAAACAACCATTTTCATTTTTAAAAAAAATGAAAGAATTCAACCATTTTCAACCATTAACAACATTTAGCTAGTGCATAATTGATGCAACAAATCTATAAATGTCATATTTGCAAATTCCAGAAAACAGGGCCTATATATTGGTCAACGCCTGTTTGGGTGCCTCCCTAACATTCACACTCCTTTTACCTGATAGCCTACTGAAGGAAATACAAGAAAATGCCATATATACATTAGCACATACATTTTGGAGGAAGGGAATGTTCTTACTTATGCAACAGCTTCAGGAATCTGATATTGAACATAAAACAGTATTTTTTTCTGTGCATTTTCAGTACAAGATGACTGCAGTACTGTAGGTAGACCTCTGTATAAGCCAAACATTTGACATGCTAGCAACTAGTGCTATTTGCTAAAATAAATAGCCTACAGACTTGCCAGAAGTGAATGAACTGCATTTGTTTTTGTGACTCGTGTGTTAAGTGCATTTTGATTGTCACAGACGTAGCCTATTTTTCAAAACGAGTTAAGGAGTAGTCCCCCTCTAACTAAAACTCTGCCATCATGTCTTGACTGACAGTTGTGATAACATGTTACTAAAGTAAAAGCTATTAGATTGTAAGCTGCCTGTACTCATTTTGTCCATTTCATTCGTCCTAGCGCAACTTTTCTGCTGCCCTGTCATTCATCATTTGGTCTCAATGGGTTTGCTTTCCTTAGTGCCAGGTTTCTGCTGTTCTCTCACATAGTGAGAGATCGCATATAGGTGTGAATCAAGATTGCAATTTTATTACAGTCAACTGTGCAGCCTTACCTCACATACAAACATTAACTAGATGTAATGCATAGCGGTACAAAATATGACCGCCGTTCAGTCCTGTACATCCGTTCCGCGAAAATAAATCACACTAATCAATTTGTCTCCATCTTTTAATCCATTCGCCACTCTTGAAACTTTTGTGTATGCTTGTTTGGCATGCCTGTGTGTGTGTGTGGCTGCACAGAAATTAGCCTACTGACGCTGAAAAGGTGAATAGATTGTAGAATAGCCAAAGAAGTTGTAGCATTGTTATAAAACCTTTAAAATCTCTAAACAATCACAAGTAGGGCAGTTCATCACAGTTCATCCATTGCAACTGGATTGATGAAAGGTCACTTACACCTGTAGGCTACATTGTATTTGTGAAAAGCAAAAGGTATCAGCATAATGTTATATTTTTATTTATTTATTTATTAACAAAAACAACTGCCAGTTCCATGCCGTTTTCAACAGCTATCAAAAACAAAGGTCATTTTTGGATGGATGGATTTTTTGTGAATGTTTTTTCTTCTACATAAGATTTAAGTCATCTTTAGTTCATGTGATACTTTATTGTCAATGCACAAATTAAGTAACAGTAGTCTGAAATGAAATGCTGTTTTACATCTAACCAGTGGTGCAAATAACTGACATGTCCAAATGGGCCTTGATGAAATGCGTCGCTAGACTGTTCATACACATTTTAACGGGCCAAAGTTGAAGAGCTGTTGTCCGTTATTGTTCATGCAAATATAGGCTGATTCATGTTCCCTTGCATTGTGTAACTGAGGTCCATGGCTAGTCTGGCTTTCACCAGACCAAGCTCAATCTTTTAAGAAATCAAAAAATAAATAGCGGGCAGATCAGGCTGGGTTCACCCAGCCTAGTCCATAGGCACCCGATATTGTTTAATTTTCCGATTGAGATATCCACGCTCTGGCTATTCTAAATGCAAAAATGCATCAGGGAGTTATGACAAAACTGTAACTAACAAACTAGATCCTAATAGAAAGCTGTTAGCTTCCCTAAGCTACAGGTAGGCCTATAAGGTAGGCCTATTTACAACATAAATTGTCAATAGGCTATGCTGGCGACAGAAATAAAATCTTCTTTGGAAACCAATGGCTTACGCCTTAGAGTATCAAGCGGACTTAAACTGCCATATCGTGGCGAAAAGTTGTAATAAAATTCACGCAGCTCCATGAGTCAAGGAAAGCGCGAATGAAGTAGCCACTTCTAAATGGGACCCACTACACAGTAGCTTAAGGTGTGTTGCTAAAGCAGCCATAATGAAATGAAGGTGTCATTGTTTGGATACTTCACACACACATGCTTTTTAATCTCACAGACTACAACTACCAAGCTGGAATCAAAGCACATCGATTCCCCTCTCACACCCTGCACGCACTTAAAACAAAATAAACAGGCGTCTCAGTCTCACGCATGTATAGGCAAAACTGTATCAGACCGGTGTAACGTTGGTAAATCTTCCATTGCACAGAATGATTTTTGTAGCACGTGCAACAAATGATAGTCGAAAGATACAATTACAGTGCTGCTATCAATTTGCTTGGTATAACCGCATTTATAGTTTTCTACAAATGCAATCAATCAAATTGGCCTCCATCACTCAACCAACGGTAACATTATTGTACCTAGGTCCTTATTGATATTATAAGATTAACGTACCTGCAGTAAAAACCAAGCATGTCCGATAAACATTCTCAGATTTATTTCGGCTTCAAGAAGAAATGGGAATTACATTTCATGTGAACATCGTCCTATACTTATTAGACGTTCTCTGCGGTAAACTACAGTCCTTGTAGGAAGCGTCCATTGTTTTTCCAACCCACTTTTAACTTCCAACAAAATTACGTCTCACTGCAACGATGCGCCATCTAGTGGACAAATGACTACGTATCGCCAATACTGGAAATGCAGCCATGATGATGATGATGAATATTTGGCTTTCTTTTAATCCTACTGAATTTGTAATTATGTATCGGCCGTTCTAATACCGATAGTATGTGCGTGCCTGTGTGTGTGTGCATGTGTATATGTGTGCACCGCCATCTACAGGCCAATGAGTGTACACTCATCTAAATGTACACATAACCTAAATTTGTTTAGACCCCCCCATAGATGAAATTCTACGAAACTTGGCATACCCCCAGAAAATGCCAGGTCAATCATACACATAAAATTTGGTGCAGTTCTGAACATCTTACCTGAAGATAGGGGTGATTAAAGCAGCAGGGGCGTAGATTTGCGTGGGGACCGAAGGACGTGTCGGTGGAATATCGTAGGCCTACACACTCTTCACGCTACACATGACAAACTAGGCTACACAGTGTAGTTAGATCAAGTTGGACAGTAGCACATTTTAATCATGGATAGTAGTTGGACAGTAGCACATTTTAATCATTTTATATATCTATAGTGGCTGGTGAAAGTTGAGTGTTTTTTTGTTTTTTTTCCGGACCAAACCTACGCCCTTGTAAAGCAGAATAATACTGCATTTTTCATTTTTTACCAGGGGGGTGCAAATCACAAATGAGTGATTATGGGCCAGGTTGATGTGGGCCCTTGAGAGCAACATACCATAAAAGATTCTTCATCCTCAGTGCCACGGTTCAGGTAGTTATTTAGGAAAAACGCACGGGGGGGGCCCGGGGACGGAAATTTTTTTCCCCGTAAAAGTCTAGTGGGGCTACATACCCACCAAATTTCAGGCGCACCGGTGTTTCGTGTCCCGGGTATCGTTGACCAAAAATTCAGGAAGTAGATGACGGGGGAAAAAAAAAAAAAACTTTGACAATCATTATATGACTATATATAGCTTCGCTAGCGGCGGTCATAATAAACACACACACACACACACACACACACAGCTTTACAGTGATAAGTCAAGCATGTGTCTTTCTACAAAGTTATTAAATACATTTCCCAAAGCACCCTGTCAACTGTCACGGGACTTTGTTAAGTTCCTAAAATTGGGTTCTGTTTTTAATAAGCTTGCCCTGTTAGACTCTGCAGCCCATGATCTCAACACAGAGAGGTTATCCTTATTTATAAGTCTTGGAGCAGTCATACACACACACACACACACAGTACGTTCTCCTTACCAGAATGAATGCTATTCTATATTGATGCCTCTCTGTCTGAACAACATTAGTAATTGGCTCATTTCAAATACAGAACTCTCCATATGTTAGAAAACTGAAGCAGGAGTGCTAATCAGAACCTTTTTGTCAATTTGATCTTCAAACAGGTGCTCTTTTGTAGAGGGGGCGGACATATGATCAAAAAGAAAAGAAACAAAGACAATGCTTTAAAGCTAAACACTTACGAATGCCTTTAATGGAGCTTGGCAAAGAAGCTCATAATTGATTTTTCTATTTCTTAGAAAATAGTGTTTTTTTACTTCAAAACTGTTTCTGTTTCTTTCCATATGCTATTATTGTATTGAGATGTTTAACATGGTGGTGGTATGGTTAATATATTCCATGAAATGTATGAACCATACGTCAGGGCTGGGCCACCTAAAGCAGCACCATGGACAAAGACCATAGCTATACTCACAACCCAGCTGTCCTCTTTCGGACCATAGCTATACTCACAACCCAGCTTTCCTCTTTCGGACCATAGCTATACTCACAACCCAGCTCTCCTCTTTCCTCTCTCTCAATTCACAAATGTCAGCCTATCTCTCTCTGCCTGTCTGTCTATATCATAACCTCTCTCTGTCTCTCTTCTTCTCTCTACCTCTTTCTCTCTCTCTCCATCCACATACCCTACCTCAGCTTCCCTTGACATCTCTCCAGACATACAGTATCTCATCCACTCTCTCAGTGTCTCCTAATGCTGCTTTCTCTCTTTGTGTATCTCTCTGGCCATCTGCACATATTTTAGCCTCTCTCTCTCTCTATGTCTGTCCACCTATCTTTCTCTCTCTTTTTCGTAGTCTCTCTCCCTCTCTGGATGCTTTCAATTTTTTATGCTGTTGAAAGACCCAAGTTTCAGAAATAGCTCTCCCTATCAAATATGTAGGGTACATCATGGCTGCGGGACAGCAGGAGGGCTGGGTGATCAATAATTGCAGCACGTAGAAAAAAGAGAAAAAAAAAATCCACTGCCCTCTCCAGGATGGGATTGGGTCTCGTCACTTAAAAAGTTTATTATCCGCCGCGCGCAATCGCTCTTCCAGTGTGGCTATCTGCCATCCACAAAAACCTGCTCCGAATCAGAATCGATAGACCTAAATGTAGTTTGGCTCTTAATGTGCCAAGGCTACGAAACGCTTCTGCTGCTGCTATGGTTACAGAGAGGGGGTGGGACTGATAACTTTGAATAATGGAATGATTACTTCACAGACCTGTTGCCGTGGAGACACCACGTTCAAGTGTTTATCTTAGACGGATGACAAAGCTGAAGGTGTTTCCCCTGTTTTTCCTACATCGGTAATTAGCGTGCAACCCAAGGAGAGTGGTGTTAGCGCCAGGCTAACAGAAACTAGGTGCCTTCGGACACATTGAGCAACCTAGCGGGTTGACAGGCACATCCTGTCAGCATTTTTTTTAAAAAGCAACTGGATGCACAATGTATGTTGCAATATGTGCATATGACCATGTGTGTACATTTCATTGTGTGTGTGTGTGTGTGTAAGTGTGTGTGTGTGAGTAAGTGAGTGAGAGAGAGAGATAAGGATGGCAGAAGATTTTTCAGGAATTACTGAAGAGCCTGTGGCCCCATTGATTTCTAATAGACTCCTGTCGTCTCCTCTAACTCTTCATGACACCACTGACCCCGATGGCAAATCGTCCTCATGAGATCAGACTCACAAAATGCCACCGCCATTTCAGTGTGTTTATTTGTGTGTGTATGTGTGTAACTCTGTATGCAGTGTGTATGTGTGTGTGCATTGTACACAATCAGCTTTTTTCCAGATCCACATGAAATCATTCGGACATCTCCAACTCAAGGTCCCTTGTGTTTTTTACGTGTTTTTCTCTGTGTTTTCACACTGTCCATCTTTTCCCCCTGAGTCTCTATATCTTATATCTATATCTTATATCACTATATCTTTCCTAGTGGTTGCCATGCTTATGAATACGCTAAGAGAACTGTGTATTGTTGTAGCATCCAGAGCTTACACTAGGTACCGGTACTGCACGGACAGAAATGAGGAATTTGACTCGTCCTGCAATATGTGCATTTTTGGTGCTGAAACAAACATGGCATAAGTTACATAATAAACACACATGGCATACGTTACATATTAAACACACATGGCATATGTTACATATTAAACACACATGACATACGTTATATATTAAACACACATGGCATATGTTACATATTAAACACACATAAGTTACATATTAAACACACATGGCATATGTTACATATTAAACACACATGGCATACGTTACATATTAAACAAACATGGCATAAGTTACATATTAAATACACATGGCATACGTTACATATTAAACACACATGGCATACGTTACATATTAAACACATTTGCAATAGCCATGTTCTGAGTGGGTGTGGGGGAGCAGCGGAAACATGGCAGCCTGGGTTCACACCCTGAACTTGCATGACACTTCAAAAAGCATCCACAAAAACAGCCACTTTAGTTTACAGTACTTTTGTGAATGAGGATACTGGATATGGGAGTTACACTACTGCTACTATGCTACTGTCCTAAAAGGACCTTTGAGACTTGCTAGGAAAATACAGTTGGACACCGTGATCATAACAAGCAGTGGCCATGTTTTCACATTCAACACCACAGAGGGTTCCAGACACGTATTATTACTGACTGAAGACCATTCCAATACGTACAAGCTGCATATCGTCATAATCTTGACGTTCATCATTACACCCCCCTTTTTAGGGGAAAGCAAATTAGCATTATGTCATTGATTCCAATGGGAACCTAATTAGTTTCCAATACCCTAATGTTGAGGACGAATTTAGCTCATAGCTAACACTTACCATAAGCTCCAATGTAAAACGGTTAGCTTGCTAGCTAACTGTGGCACTTTAGTATAACATAGCCAATTATCTCACCTAGTTGTAGGAAATACGATCGTATAACAAGTGATAGAATTAAGGGGTGACTTGTTTAGTTGACGTTATGACATGTAAAGTTAAGCTTGCCGAACTATACAGTCAGCCACGGGCAACTTGACTGTGACTACATTCGTGACACTCCTGTTAGTAAACAGGAAAGAGCAAAAAATAGGCATGTAATGGTCACCTTAACCCCATAAACACACAGATAACTCTTACACCAACCTTATTTAGTGCCTTTTATTCCCGTTTGTTGACAGATTTAGTAAGTATAAGCCCTTTTCGCTCCCCACTTCGATGCAGCCCTATAGGTTTCCATTCAAACGGTCATCTTTCCCCTAAAAGGGTGCCGCTTGTATGAGATTCATTATGTCATGGTAGCAGCGCTATACTTGACAACATTCAGAACTGCAGTAAAGGCCGAGAGAGAACCTAGAAACCGCCGCTAACTGCAGCTAAGACATTTTGTTAACTATCCCACATACTAGAGCCCGACCGATTTATCGGCAGGCCGATATTAGGCCAGTGCAGGCCAGTGAACCCTTCTTCTTTTTCGGTGAGCTTTTTTTTGTTGGCAGTTTGCCAACGGAGTGCATTACCACCATCTGCTGGACTGAGGTGTAATGGCAAGTGTACCCTTTAGCCTCGTTCTGGCCGCCCGGTGAATAAGGCGAATAGACCTCTGAAGTTCGCATACAAAAAAGCTGCCATCTTTGAGATCCAGTAGGATATCTGCCGATTTTTCCTACGGGAAAATAACATGGGGATTTTGAATTATCGCACCTGTTAAACTCTCGCAGGGACGAAAAAGTCTGAAATGCAGAGGTTTTTCTGAACACACTTTTGTCCTCTGCCTTCAAGTGGATACTGTGATCTCCGGTACGTGAAGGCGGCACACTTTGATTTTTGCTACCCCAGAGCTAACTTGTGATGCAACTTGCCATTAAGTTAGTTAGCAAGTTAGCTCTGTGGTATCAAGATACCGGATCTCCTCACTGTATATGGGCAAAGATGGTAGCTTTTTTGTAGGCGAACTTCAGAGGTCTATGGTGGTTATCAAAGATGAAAGACCGTACACTAGGCTACTTATTTCATTTTTGAAAATACTGCATGAGAGCCTTTCAGTAGGAAACCAGATAGGCCTATTTAAACAGATAATGTCCCACCTTGATCAAAACTTTTTACATTGTGTTGGTTAAAATTGGCTATCGGCCAATTTATCAGTTATCGGCTTTTGAAATACTCAAATATCGGTATCGGCCTTCAAAATCCCATATCGGTCGGGCTCTACCACAGCAGTAGGTGAGGAATTCAAATTAAGGATTTCATTTTGGCTGATTGCAAGACCTGTTACTTTCCAGGTCAATGACCTGTCTATCATTCTGTGTGTGTGTGTGTGTGTACGTGTGTGTGTGTATGAGAGAGAGAGAGAGATCATTTCCATCTATGTAAATGTCTGGATGTCTAATTCTAATTCCACAACACCATGCTTTCTGTCTGTCTAGACATGAAGACATTTTCTAAAAATGGCAACAGGATGTGTCTCAACCTATTGCACAATGTGTGGAAGGCATTGGGTTTCTGCAGTGGCGGATCTAGGATTTTTTCTAAATTAAGGGCCATAAAGGGGTCACACACTCAGAGTGGGGCCAAGTGGATGTCTGACATCCTTGCACAATTCCCTGCACAATTCTCTGTACTCAAATTCAACCACAGAGTATCGTTATTGGAAGTTGATATTTTTTTGACTCCCAAACACTATTTTGGTTGTTATGGGAACAATCAGGGACAGTGACGTTGGTCGGAAACCTCATTCATAACCGCAAAGAACGAGAGAGAACCTAGAAACCGTTGCTAACCGCAGCTAAGGCATCTCGTTAAGTAGCCCACATAAAGCAGTCAGCGAGGATTTCAAATTAAGGATTTAATTTTGGCTGATTGCAAAGCCTGTTACTTTCCAGGCCAGTAACCTGTCTATCATTATTTCTGTGTGTGTGTGTTTGTGTGAGAGAGAGAAAGAGAGAGTGAGAAATGTTTTTTTTTTTTTTTATACCGGTATATCCTCTAAACAGCTCTCTGTGCACGTGTCTGTCTGTTTTCTTGCCTCACATCCTGCCATTAGATGCGGGGAGTGGCCATAGTTTCATTACGGAGACAGCAGGCTGACCTCTGCTAATGAATCAGGTTATCAGAGAGCTGAAGCCCATGGCTCTGGACGGAGCGCCCGGTCTGGCTCCCTCCCGCACGCGGCCGCGCAAGTCAAATCAAAAGCTTATTAAAAAGGCACAGCCCGCTGCTTTGTGCCAGGGCCATTGGGAACATAATTGTTCTTTTCTTATGAAATTGCATGTTGCTTTGAAGTCTCCTCAGCCATTTCTCCTTCTAACAGACCATTCTTACCCCCCCCCCCCCCCCCCCCCTCTCTCTCTCTCTCTATCGCTCTATCGCTCTCTCTTTTCTTACGGGGCCAGAGAATCCATTCATTCTCCTGGCTGCTGTGTGGTATTTCATGAGGGCAGACATTAATATGGAGAGAGATATGCACACAGGGCGGATCAAAGGGGTCATGGGTGCTTTGTTATTGATGTCGCGGCAGGAAAACCATGGAATCGGCCACACATTCCATAATTAGCGTAAATAGCTTTCAAATCAGAGGCAGAGCCTATTACTATACTGTTCTTTAACGTAATGAATGGAGTACAATAGACATGAAGAAAAGGATGAGCAGGATGAATATTCAGTCAAAGATATTTTTACTTCAGGCTCAACTCCAACCATAACAGTCAGTCTCAAGCAATGATGAAAACCCAGTGTTTTGTGTGAATATGATCTTGTGTCTCGACATACAGATGGAAAGAAATGAATTCAATACAGTGTACCAACACAAGGGGATCAAGACATACACAATACAGTCATACTGTAGTACAGAGATGCAGCATCCAATTATTGTGCCTTTAGAATTAACATGGAACATTTTGGTTAACTTTCTATTTCATTTTTAGTATAGCATCCTTTATGTTTTTTTTCAAACGTGTTTATAATCAGAACCACTTAAAGCTTAAGGAGTCTCAGGAACTTTTATTTCCAGAGAGTGCAAGTGCTTTATCAAAGACACCAATCCACTCCCCTCTTTTCGACCACCTCCGACGGTAAAGCTCTTTGCTTTTCTTATCCACTCTAAACTCCCTGGCGAAAAAAGCTTCCGGTCCCTTCACAGATAAGCCTCCAACATCGGCACATTGTTTTCATCAGGAAATTATAAGGGTTGACTCAACAGAAACCCATCTATTAGCCTACTGTAACAGATCCATACGTTAGCAGGCATTTATGTTCAGCACTAGGGTGGACTCTGTTTTATGCTTTTTATTATTCACTATTCCTCATTGTTTTTGTTTATGTAAAGCACATTGAATTACTCCTGTGTATGAAATGTGCTCTATAAATAAACTTGCCTTGCCTTGCCTTGCCTCTTGTTGTTTGGGGCCACCCTAAAGGTCTCTGCTGTCTGCCTCTGTATTTTTCTGTATCTGTCACAGGGTGTGGCTGGGGCTTTAAGTGTCAGTAGGTTCCCCTGATTCCCCACACACACACACCAATACAGCAGTGTTCCTATCGTTCACTGCGTTCTCTCTGGAGGCTCACTTCCCAATCTCGTTTGTTACACTGTAGGCGCTGTGTTAACCTCTTGAGTGTAGAAGGAAACAAAAAAATATCCTACGGACTAATTACTTGTGGTAAACATACAGCATACTGTATGTCTGTGTTCAGCCTTTATGCTGGCGCTTTATACCAACGTTTTGCAAAAGAAAACGTCTGGTTGAACTGTGAACATGTAGAATTATAGTAGAATACAGTATGTTCATGTAGAATGTAGAGGAGGAAGTGGTTGCCGCTCATGTTGAAGTGTATTTATGTGTGTGTTTTGTGTGTCTCTGCGAGTGTGTGTGTGTGTCGGAGGGGTTGCCTGGGTAGTGTTTGTCCCAAGCTGATGCGGTTGCCGTGGCGACCTGTGCTCCTCAGATAAAGAACGCGGCGGCTAACGTGCTGAGGGAGACATGGCTCATCTACAAACACACCAAGCTCGCGAAGAAGATTGACCACGCCAGGGTCCGCAAGCACCAGAGGAAGTTCCTGCAGGCCATCCACCAGTGAGTCACACGCACGTGCATGCACACACACACACAAGCACATGCACAGGCACATACACACACACACACACACACACACACACCAGCACATGCACACACACACAAGCACATGCACACACACACACACAAGCACATGCACACACACACACACACACACAAGCACATGCACACACACACACACACAAGCACATGCAAACACACACACACAAGCACATGCATGCACACACACACACACAAGCAGCCGTGGGCAGCCGTGGCCCACTGGTTAGCACTCTGGACTTGTAACCAGAGGGTTGCCAGTTCGAGCCCCGACCAGTGGGCCGCGGCTGAAGTGCCCTTGAGCAAGGCACCTAACCCCTCACTGCTCCCCGAGCGCCGCCGTTGTAGCAGGCAGCTCACTGCGCCGGGATTAGTGTGTGCTTCACCTCACTGTGTGTACACTGTGTGCTGTTTGTGTTTCACTAATTCACCGATTGGGTTAAATGCAGAGACCAAATTTCCCTCACGGGATCAAAAAAGTATATATACTATACTAAGCACATGCACACATACACACAAGCACATGCACACGCAATGTGCAATATGCCCAAGCACATGCACACGCAAATACAATATGTTTGCATTATCTAAGCACACCTTAGTTTATGCGCCCACATACATACATTCATTTTACACAAACCCCACCCACACACCCCAACATATAGGAATTTAGTATAAAGCCCATTTTAGGTGGATATACATGCATAATGCATATGAAAACTCACAACACGTCCACACAGATGCCATCCTAGATCCACATTCTCTTGCCTAACAACAGTACCTCCCTGGCCCACGTTTCCTCCCTCGTCGTTAAGGGAACGGGGGTCATTCTGCTACTGACCTGCTCTCACTTCTGAATGTCTCGCACTAATGCGCTAATAAGGCACTCAGCGCAGAGCAGACTAGTGTTTTCTTGCACAGTGCCTTTCAAGTGGCGTCCCTTTTAACCCCCCGCGACCTCTTCAAATTGGAACTGATTTAGAATGGGGGGCCTGCAGCCATGCTAACCGCGTAGCCAGCAAGCTAAAATGTTCCACTTGGCCGTTTGTAACTTCAGGTACAATTGTGTGATAGTCTACTTCTCTTTTTGTATTAATTGTGTAGTAGTCTTCTACTTCTACTGTTTCCTGTGCAGAGCTTTGTCTATCTGTGCTGCTGTGTGTTGGCCTGGTTTAGTGCATATGGATAGATATGGATAGGCACAACTTTATATATATTTCTTTCATCTGCCACAGTACTGAGCCATTAATGTTCTGGTGTAGTTTTTTTCTATGCTGTAATGTTTAGCAGATTTAACGTTTGGCTCTTTCCATTGACTGAGGACATTTTTGTGTGTTTGTAGGCTTCGCAGTGTGAAAATGGAACAACGCAAGCTAAGTGATCAAGCCAACACTTTGGTGGACCTCTCAAAGGTGAGCGCTCACAGACACCCCAAGTAGCCTACAAATCTTTCATCCTGCACACACACATGCCCAGACACACACATGCACATAAAACAGCAACTTGATTTCAATTACACATTTGTTCACACGCTTACACAGGCATAGCAAATGCTTAAAATGTACACCCATGCACTTACAGTAGACAATACAATCAGTACAATCTTTGAATCTGAGATACACATACAGTACATACATACATACATACATACATACATATACATACATACATGCATGCATACATATACATACATACATACACATACATACACAACCAGTGGGCCGAGGCTGAAGTGCCCTTGAGCAAGGCACCTAACCCCTCACTGCTCCCCGAGCGCCGCCGATGTAGCAGGCAGCTCACTGCACCGGGATTAGTGTGTGCTTCACCTCACTGTGTGCTGTTTGTGTTTCACTAATTCACCGATTGGGTTAAAATGCAGAGACCAAATTTCCCTCACGGGATCAAAAAAAGTATATATACTTATATACTTATACTTAACAGCTGGTATGCACAAATCACCCCTCAGGAGCTAATCAGTCCCTAATGATAGTGTGACACACACATGACAATGACACACACATACTCTTGCCCTCCCCAAATATATCTCTGCATTCATCTGTTCCCATGCTGACCCGTTTATTTCCGTGGCTTTGCGTCTCCTAGCAACCAGCACAAGTGTTAGAACAGGGACGGCATAGAAGGCAAGGAAGACAGGCAGTGGAGAGGAATGAGAGGACAGAAAACATGCATGTTTTGAATGCTTCTGCTTGTGTGTGTGTGTGTGTGTGTGTGTAAGCGTGTGTTCCGGTCACACAAAACTACATCAAAGCCATTCCATAAGCCCTGCCATGGAGCTGTATGTATGTCTCTCTGCTGGCAGGGCTTATGCCTTTTATGTTATCTTGATTTGATTCTGTCTGGCCCGTGCTCCCGATTCTCCCGAGACGCTCGGACGCGCCGGGCGCCAGGACGCGCTCCAGTAATCCCCAAACTGTGAAACGAGCATCCAAAACAAGCGAGCGTGCGGAGAGCTGTCCACTCAGGGCACGGCCGCACGTCCAGCGAAGATGGCTGGTTATCTGTGACAGCAGTAAAGATCCAGATTCAGAGAGAGAGAGAGAGAGAGAGTGAGTGACAGAGGGAGAGAGAGAGTGAGAGGGAGAGAGAGAGAGAGAGGGAGAGTGAGTGACAGAGGGAGAGAGAGAGAGGGAGAGAGAGTGAGAGGGAGAGAGAGAGAGAGGGAGAGAGAGGGAGAGAGGGAGAGAGAGAGAGAGGGAGAGAGTGAGAGGGAGAGAGAGAGAGAGAGGTTTCTGGTGCCCCCTGCCCGCCACTGGCATCAGTCTGTTCTCACCAGCTGCACGCACGCAAGCACCCTGAGGCAGCCGTGTCGGAGCCACTTTGATCGTGCCTCCCATGGCAAGCAGATAAACTCCTGCCCTCCTGCATCACAGCTAACTCACAGCCACACCTCTGAAGCCAAGGGGGCTAACGTTGGCGTGAAAAAAACATATGCCTTTTAAAATGTTCTCCCAGGTGAATATCAAGTCCAATATTAATTCGGACACATTCGGATTCCGATAGCCTATATCATGATATCAATAATATGGCTGAAGACGTATTACCTGGCTCAGGTCTCCACATTTTCGAGACTCAATTTGGCCGTGAAAAGACCCAAAGCTAAAAACACAATTTGTCAAAAGACCCATTGGGTGCAGCGCTGACGGCGAGCCAGTTTGCAGTTAGTGGAGGGTGCTAAAAGCAATAGAGCCTCCTCTGCCCTCGCCGCCTCTAGTGCCACCACTAGCCTTGCAACTAGTCGCTGTTTTGCCACATAATAGGGCACCCTAAAGGGAAAATAACAAAAGCAGCATTTCAGACGACTGATCTTGAGTCAGTAGACTGCGGCTCACCTCCGAGACAGTCCTTCCATACATGTCACAGGTAGAACTCCTCACGCAAATGTGACAGCTCTGTCAGCATATTGTCCCTCTGGTTTTGCCGTACACAGGTACGCAGTGTTTATGTCTCCCTTTAGACAGCAGTGGCCAGAGGAACTCCACTGCTTTACGTAACGTTGAGTCCTTTAACCCTCAAGCGCAGCGTGCAGCTTATTCTAGGGCATCAATTACAATTGACCAGTTTTACACGGAGTTGTTTTGACAGCACATGCTGTGTGTTTCTGTTTTGTTTATTGCGCTTATTGATTGTATGGGAATAATTGCTTAAGAAATGATTCATTTTAGCCTAGCTTCTAAAATTCAGGAATAATTTGCAGAGGGCAGATTAGTACAAATGTGTTTATTTTGTGAAACATTTAATAAGCATTTCTTCTGCTAAATTTCCTGGCTGTACTTCTGTGAGGAGAACCAAACCTACTAGCTGTTGGAGAATTGAGTAGCTCAAAGCTTACAAAGTCAATAGGCGTCCCTGTGCACAAGCCTTTAGTGATACAGGTGCAGGGGAGGCAGGTAATCCAAAGTGAAAGACACTGATCACTATAAACGTAGTTTTACATTATTTAGAGCGAACAACGTGTTTCGCTAAGCACTTTTGGACAAACTTAAATGGTCTTTAGTAGGCTACATTCTACAGTGTTCTCAATATGTTGATCTTTAGTAGGCTACATTCTACAGTGTTCTCAATATGTTGATCTTTAGTAGGCTACATTCTACAGTGTTCTCAATATGTTGATCTTTAGTAGGCTACATTCTACAGTGTTCTCAATATGTTGATCTTTAGTAGGCTACATTCTACAGTGTTCTCAATATGTTGATCTTTAGTAGGCTACATTCTACAGTGTTCTCAATATGTTGACATATGGGAAATGGTTCCATACATTTGTATGCGTTTCTTCTCTTTCTTTTTTTGCCCCTCCTCTTCCTCTCTCTGCCTCTGGGCTACACTGTCATCCTTCCAACCCACTCTTCCTTTGCTCCTTTTTTCCATAACCTCCTCTTATTCCCTCCATCCTCTCTCCATCTGGGCCTCCACGCATCATCCCATCTTCTCCCCCTCCGTCGCCTCCTCCCTCGTTCCGTGGGCCCTTTCATCTTGACCTCTGAATTTCCTCTCTCGTCCTCTTCTGACTATCCTCAGTCTCAGTGTTCCTATTCTTCCTCACCCCCCCTTCACGGCTTTTTCTCGCTGTCTTCTGAGCCGTTCATCCCTCAAAACTCTCTCTCTCTCTCTCTCTTTCTCTTCTCTCTCTCTCTCTTTCTCTCTCTCTTTCTCTCTCTCTTTCTCTTCTCTCTCTCTCTCTCTCTCTCTCTCTCTCTTTCTCTTCTCTCTTTCTCTTCTCTCTCTCTCTGTCTTATCCTACTCTTTCTGTCTCTCTTGCGGTGTTTCATAATCTCCCACACATTATCTCCTTATTCACATTCTGACTCCATCATCTCTCTCTCTCTCTCTCTCTCTCTCTTGCCTTTTCTGTCTATCCTCTCACCTTTCTCCCACTCTTCCTCTTACCATCTCTATCTATCTTCCCCCCTTTCTGTCGCTACATATCTGCATCTCTTGCCTCTCTCTATCCGTCTTTCCTCCCTCTCTCTTTTTTATCTGTCTTTCCTCCCTCTCTCTTTGAGTCTATTTGTCAATTTCTCTATCCCCCCTTCACTCACTCTATCTATTTTTCTGTTTATTTTTGTGTGTGTGTTGTGTTGTGGGGTGGGGTGGGGTTCTTTTGGGAAGGGGGATGTTGGGAAGGGGGATGTTGGGAAGGGGGGTGTTGAGGTTTTAATATGGCCGCTTTTACTTCTTGTTGGTTTCTTTTTGACTTACAATAAAGGAAACAAGTCAAGTCAAAGTCTCTTTCTCTCTCTCTCTCTCTCTCTCTCTCTCTGTCTGTCTGTCTGTCTGTCCTCTCCCAGATGCAGAGCGTCATGTATGAGCTGATGTCGGAGCTGAATGACCGCAGCGAGGACCTGGAGCGCCAGATGCTGAGCCTGGAGCAGCGGGTGGAGCAGCTGACGGCAGGCTTCAGCGCGCTGCCCGCTCACCTGTCGGCCACGCTGGCCGCCCAGCACAACGCCCTGCTGATGCTGCTGCGGGAGCGCGACACCAAGCTGCTCTCGCCACCCATGCCCCTCGCGCCCGCGCCGCCAATGCCCCACGCCAATGCCAACGCCCAGACCAACGCCACGGCCGTCGCCACGGCCACCACTGCCATCGCGGCCGCTCCCAGCAGCGCAGCACAGGGCGGTGAGGCCGACGACAGCCCCAACACCACCGCCTCCAGCTGCTGAGAGACACCGGACCGGAGAGATGGGAGAGGAGTGGAGGAGAGAGAGGAAAACTAAGAAGGAGGGGTTGGGAGAACCCCCAGGAAATGGCTGCCGAAGAGGGCAACGGTGGTGTAAAGAGTGGATGTGACACTAGAGGAGGGAGAGAGAGAGAGAGAGAGAGAGAGAGAGAGAGAGAGAAGAAGATGAAGAAGAAGAGTGAGAGTGAACAGGGAAACAAGGGATGAGTGGGAAATGTTCAGGGGTAAGGGCTCTGGCGGAGAGCTCAGGAGAGAGTAGGAATGAGATCCGCTGGGACATGACTATGAAGAGGAGGAAACACTGCACATGAGAGGCCTGCCTGGGAAAGAGGACAAGGGGATGATGAAGAAGAGAGACTGAAATAATAGTGTATGAATACCTCTCTTGGAATGTGCACACTCATTATAGGAAAATGTCTCTCTCCCTCCATCAGGAAACCATGACAATGACTTTTTAATCTTATGATGTGTTTTTTATTACCTAATTGCTAATTGTGTGTTAACAAGCATCCCTTTAAAGAGAGCTCCAGTCAATAACATGAAACAGACTAGTGCTACTGCCATATGCACACACACACACACACACACACACACACACCTCCCTCTCTCTTTCACACACACATACACACACACGCACACACACACACACACACACATAACACACACCTCCCTCTCTCTTTCACACACACATACACACACACACACACACACACACACACACACACACACACACAATAAAGACATTGAGCTCACACTCACAACCTGTTGAAAAAGGCACACACAAGATATGGGCTAAGACACAACCAGAGAGTGCAGAAAGTGCACATAGATGGTCCAATTTATGTTGGATAGGCCACACACACACACACACACACATACACACACTGACTCACTACAAGATACAGATCACTGCCAAAATGAGCCAAGCGGAAGCAAACCAATCCAGTTTAAGCTTTTCATCATGATGTTTGCATATCCGGAGGACGAACCCTCACTGTTTTCCTGAATGTACACTTTGGAACGCATACCTACACAGCCCTAATAGTCTCAAAACACATAGAGTAACCACACTAACAAAGAAATGCAGACATAGCCTACACACTGACATGTTTTTTTTTCCTGATTAACTTTGCTACCAAAGTGCTCTGTCTCTAGCTGACTGCAAAGGACAATGACTATGAAGGATATGAAAGATACAGAGTAAATAAAAATGGAGAGGAGGAAGAGAGGTGTCAATACCAGTCATTGACTCCTGTGAATGTCATGGTGGAAATAATGGGATAATCAGGTCTGATTCAGGAGGGTGGTTTAGAAAGTGCTGGAAGAGAGGCAACCCTTACACAACCTGCCATGTGGGCTGCTCTTAAGACAAACTACTTTAGAAAGAAGGACTAAAGTCATTCTTCAAAGAAATGATTATCATTGAAATGGTGTGTCAGATATCTATATCAATATCTATTCTGACCCCATTCCTACGGAGACCATTTAAAAAACTGTCCTATAGTGACATCCTGTGGCCGGAATACTGAACTAAACCTGCTTGGAATATTGTACAGTATGCTATTACAGAAAAAACTGCTTTGTAAGGCTTTTTTCTTATTATTTTTTTTTTCTTTTTTTAAAAAAAACTAACCATTTAAGGATTATTAACACAATTATAGCTTACATTTACCATTATTATAGCATTCGTCACAACATTTAATATAACTGTATTAATAACTTTAATAACTATCAACAAATAATGGATAAGGGAAAGGTGACGTTTGAGGTTGAAATTATTTTGTAATTTTATTTTACCAGAGAGAATTAATAAAGTATATATCTATATAACATTACTGTGTGGAAGTGATGTTTATTCCAGAGCCAAATGGCTCTGGTTTATTCTTGTGGATGTAGTTCTACCAAAGATTGTTAAGGCGGACAATCTTTGGTTCTACGTTCTATTTCTCATCTTGATTGATTCCATTTACTGCTAGCTAGCAACAAGATTTACACGGAATAGCCTAACGTTACTTCTCCATAAACTTCAGAATCTACATATATTTCTGTACAAAATCAATCTAGACGTAGGAGGGAATCTCGTTTTATTTCAACAACACCTCAATCAAGCCTTTATATCGGTAATGTGTATCACGAAAGATTATTTGAAAATCAACAGTTAACCAAGCGATAGCTAACTAGCTACGTCGCTAACGCTAGCTAACCTGTTATCGACTAGCTGCTAGCTAGGTAAGCTATGACAACTAACCACCAATGTCAGTTTCAATTATCAGCCTACTTTTATTTCCTTCATAAACAAGAAATATGATATAATGTATTAATTGACATGGTGTGTTTATTGATACATCGACAGATGGTTTAACATTTTGTTGGATGGTATACCTGACATCATGACTTACCCTAGGTGAATGGATAACTTACATTAGTTCATGTTGCACTGCAACTCTTGGCCAAACGTTCCCACTCTGGGCCAAAGTGTGTTTTGTAAATATGCCACTCTTCGCCCCCTGGAGAATCCCGGAGATTTGGAGGATCTGGGTACTTTGCACATCGTTAATTGCTTACAGTCACTCATCAAAATTGAACGTCCCAAAACTCCTTCTCCCATATTCTACACACGCTTCTGTCAATTTCACACTGAAAGCAGAGACGGGATGCTACACATGGTGAGTGACAGGTCCAGGCTGTAACAAATTATATGCATTTTTCTCCCTGCTTCTCTCTGTCTCTCTTTCAATAATACCCATGCGTTTCTCCCAAAATGAACTCTGAATATGTCCTCATAGTCTATCAGATTTCATATGACATAATATAGGATGCTGTTATTTATGGAATTTGGTAATCCCAGTGGATGACCCATTTTCATAAATTGCCTCCCAGAATGATAAGTGATTGGAGGCTTGGCCACACTTAATATTGCAGTGGAGAACTTGCAGTGCCTTGGGGTCGGATGTGGCATTCCCACTGGAGTCGGACTCTGAAATGTTAATCATTTTGCTAATTTAAAAACTTAACATAATCCCTTATCGTGTCACTCTATCTGTAAATGTAATTATGCAGAGCAGCAATTATGTAAGATCAGGTCTAATCCTTCCTCTGTTGCACCACTGATGGTTTCTTTTTTCGACCCCCCCCCCATCTAAAACCATGACCTCAGGGAGTCCTCTCATCCTGATCTGGTCAGTGTGCTGCCCCTCTCCCTCTCTGCGCACTCCTCTTTTCTCCCTCCATCCTCTTGTAGTCAGCATGCGCTGGTCTCGGCACTCCCAACTCTAAAAACACCCACACAAATGTCTGCCATCGTCCTTGCTAAAAACACTGGTGAGTGAGTTGGTCTGTGTGTGTGTCTGTGTGTGTCTGTGTGTGTGTTAATGTAGGCCTATCTAAGTGTTCAACACTAATATGAAATTCCATTTAGGAAACCATTAATAATAAACACTGTGTGGTGATGGTTATCTCTGTGTCTGTGTGTACTGTTTATGCTGTTCATTTTTCAAACTGTAGCCTAGTAAAGAATTGATGCTGATGGTGTGTGTGCGCTTGTGTTGTGCATATATGCATATGTGTATTTGTGCACGTGTGTGTGTGTGTGTGTGTGTGTGTGTGTGTGTGTGTGTGTGTGTCTGTGTGTGTCTGTGTGTGTTTATCTCAGCAACTGGGCAGATTTTGCGTTGTGATGTCTACATCAGTTATATTCGGAGCATTCAGATCCTCACCACGACTCATCAGATATTTACTGATGACCCTCCACTGCAGCTGTCTGTCCAGGCTCTGGACTCCAAAGGTATGTGCCATTTTGTTATGCGGCCAGTAACCAGCATAC
Organism: Alosa sapidissima; assembly: GCF_018492685.1. Lineage (NCBI taxonomy): Eukaryota > Metazoa > Chordata > Actinopteri > Clupeiformes > Clupeidae > Alosa > Alosa sapidissima. Next base: position 35,890,584 of record NC_055966.1, read on the forward strand.
CTACAGTCTACAGATGCTCCCCCCCGCCCCAGAGTTGCAGATAAGCCTGCAACTCGCCTGCATGCCAGTCCATTAAATGACATAGTCTTTCATGAGGATAGCTGAATCTAAGTGGTTCAGGAAATTCAGGCGTTTAGAATCAGGCTCCTCTAAAGTGCTTGTTGAAGTGTGTAATATCAAAACCTGATGTAGTCATAAACTCACTATAAAGCATTTTGACTGTAGGGAAAGCATGCTTCATAGTCCCAGTTATCCTTGTTATCTTTAATACTCTAAAATGGGTCTTTACGTCTTAATGAGCTGGATGTGTGGAATGAGGGATATTTGCTTGAATGATTCTGCATGTGCAGAATTTGGTACCCTCACCCTGTTGCTAAATCTAAAGAGGTGGCTCTCCATGATATAAATAAAACAGGAAGTAATAAGGTCCCACTGTATGCTTATAAGTGTATTAATCACAGTTCACTACTTATTCAATCCCTAAATGTAACGATGCACAACATGTAACAACATAGAACATATACTGTAAACAGCATATTGTGAACACACACAAGGCACATAAGGACACTTAATATAGAATGTGAAAGATTGTAGTAATGCTTTAATAATGATCAAATTACAATACAAAGGTGCATATTTCAATCATGATAAGAGCCACAAAGATAGATAGAAAGAGGTTTCCATAAATACAAATAGTGTTGTCCCTCGTCCCTTCTGAGCAAGGTGGCGAGCTCAGGGGAGGAGCGAGCTGCTGGAGGAGCTAGAGGTCTCTCTTTTTAGAACTGGTCATCTCCTGAGCAACTATCCTTATGTCTGACCCCATTTCCTGTCCCACAGGAAACACTTTCAGCAGCCTGGCTGGGTTGGAGTTTGAGTGGCATGCAGGCAAGGAGCATGACGCCCCAGGGAGAGTGAGGTGAGAGGGTGAGAGAGAGAGAGAAAGAGAGAGAGAGAGAGAGAGAGAGGGAGGAAGAGATGCAAATGGAATGGGTGATAAAAAGAAAGATGCGAAAGAAAAAAAAAGAACTAGGCCCAGTGACTAAGTGAGTTTGGGAGGGGTTGGGAGCGTGTGTGTGTGTGTGGAGTGGAGTGGGGGCGGGGGGGTGTGCAAGACATGGATTAGAAAGAGTGAGAGATAGGCTGGCAGGCAGGCATGGTGGGATTATTATGGTCTGTTCAGTGGGGTCAGTCACTGTGGAAACAGTAATTACATTTGCCTCTGTGCAGGCAGATAGCATCTACCCCCACACTATGGTACGCTCACACAGCAGGGGACAAATGCAGGTGTTGGTGTGTGTGTGCGTGCGTGCGTGTGTGCGTGCGTGTATGTGTGTGTGTGTTGCAGCAGCACATGTTTGTGCAGCCTCCTGCTCTCTGTTGGATGCTTTAGTTCTGTATGAGAGTTCAAGGGTGCAGCACGCACATCCAAATAGTTGAGTACTGGGTGCTGGACAGGAAGGCACAAGCATGTAAAAGAACGTTGAGTCCGCACACCAGAATCTGCTCCTTAGCGTTTTTTTTATTTTATTGGTAGGCTATATCACCACATGTGACGTTTCGGGCCCCAGCCCTTCATCAGACAAGCGTATATACTTGCGTATGCTTTAGTTGTGTCCCTGCATTGTGGTTGGAGCTTTTGGCTATTTTGTCAGTTTAAAGAGATGAGTACAGTTTGTAGTTCACAAAATACTGGTCTGAGACAGCCTCTAAGAAAGCATGGGCCTATTGAAATAGATTACCTAACAAGCCAACGCAACTGTTATCCTTGACTACAATATGAAAGTCAACCAGAGGACGCAGCATGCAGGAGTGATCATTGGGTGTATATGAGAGCATTCGTATATCATTACAAAGGCGCACATCAGGAATGCACAAATTATGAAATTATGCCAGGAAACATTTGTTTTCAAGAAGAAAAAAACCCATAATCAAGTATTTTGTTTCCTCCATAGATGTGTCATGCTTTAAAAATAAGCATAGTTATGAAACAAAAATCTTAATATGCATGTACTTTCTGTTGTCTCACTTTCTATTTAATTCATCTCTTAGTTCATTTGGGAGGAGATGGAGATGCTAAGGTCCCAAGAAGCATATATTTAAAAATATTAGTCACTTAGAAAAAAAACGACTGTTGAATGGCATGTTCTTCCAACAGACTGCAGAATGAAAACAGAGCAGCTCTGACTCTCTATCGTTCAGTTTGTGCATTCACATGGTTGACAGATCGAATGCATTTACCTGAATGGGCCAAAAAATCTGTGTTTTTTTGCCAAGCGCTCCCTGGATCAATGGTGCCTCAAAAGACGCTATGACTTCAAGTGTGCCCGTGCCTTATTTCAAATGGTCCACTCCTCTGTCTGAATACAGATCTCTCTCATAAGTGGCTGTTTCTCCTCAATTGCCTCAGTAGCCTGCGTCATACTGTGAACCAGATGCTGCTTGTTTGATGTACAATTGTGTTTGGCTCTGTGTTTGTACTAGGCTGTCAAGACATTGTGTGGGCAAGTGCAACTGACTGAGTTGTTTGCGTGTCAGTGTGACGACAACTTTGTTGTGAATGAGCGTGTATTATTTTGACTGTGTGCGGTGTCAGAAAGCTTGTGAAATACATTGCCCATTTAGTTTGTGAATTGTATGGACTGATACATATTTTGGAATCTTGGAACATAAAAGTGGTGATTCTGATACTGACAGTGGGGTCTGATACTGATCTGTGCATAAGTCAGAGATGACCCTGTCATCTACTTTATCGTGTACCTGTTTTTGTTTCATTCATTAACATTTCATTGGCCTTAAACTATTCAGCAGTACTCTATTATTATTTATACACTCTCTATTATTATGACCAATTTTGCATTGGTGAATGTTTGAAAATGACTGTCACTGCATTGTCCATGTGTGTGTGTGTGTGTGTGTGTGTGTGTGTGTGTGTGTGTGTGTGCGTGTGTGTCCATGTGTGTGTGTGTGTGTGTGTGTGTGTGTGTGTGTGTGTGTGTGTGTCCATGTGTGTGTGTGTGTGTGTGTGTGTGTGTCCATGTGTGTGTGTGTGTGTGTGTGTGTGTGTGTGTGTCCATGTGTGTGTGTGTGTGTGTGTGTGTGTGTGTGTGTGTGTGTGTGTGTGTCCATGTGTGTGTGTGTGTGTGTGTGTGTGTGTGTGTGTGTGTGTGTCCATGTGTGTGTGTGTGTGTGTGTGTGTGTGTGTGTGTGTGTGTGTGTGTGCGTGTCCATGTGTGTGTGTGTGTGTGTGTGTGTGTGTGTGTGTGTGTGTGTGTGTGTGTGTCCATGTGTGTGTGTGTGTGTGTGTGTGTGTGTGTGTGTGTGTGTGTGTGTGTGTGTGCGTGTCCATGTGTGTGTGTGTGTGTGTGTGTGTGTGTGTGTGTGTGCGCAGGTTTCTGCCCTACTCAGAGGCTGGCTACTGCCCCTCTCCCCATATCCTGTCTCTGGAGAAGGCGGGCCATAGAGGAGAAGATGTGCTGCTATTGGGCCTTGAGAGTGGCCCCGCCCTTATATATGTGTCACTCAAGCACCCCGAATACGAGGTACATACATGAATTGATGTAATGTAACTACTCACATGATGAGGGCCAGTAATTATGTGTGCTTGTGATTGTAGTGATTGCATGTGTGGTACTCTGATTAGACACACTAGCCCTCAACTAACAGATGTGTCCACTTTGTCCTGGGACTCGGACATGATTTGGTGTGATAAAAGAGAAACTAGGATCAACTGAGTTCTTACAGACAAAAATGAATCTCATATTCAGCGCACAAAAGGCTACGTGATCCAAACGCGAGGAAAGCCATTTCCCTGTAGGTCTTTTGAGGAGAGACTGTATACTTCATCTTCAACAAGCAGCAGTTACTGACACATTTTCCTGGTTGGGAATCCCTGGATGGACTTTGAGGATGAATCATTCAATGCTTTAAAAGGCTTAGATATGCGTTTAGATCAGAAGATGTGTCAACGTATAATATAACGTACTGTATATATAACGCTCCCACAGCATGTGGACCCAGTCAGCGTGAGCTTGTCCATCATCGACCGCGTGTACATGAGTCCATC